>NC_081180.1:72720685-72919388 GCF_029867415.1 Vicia villosa | reverse complement strand
TCATCAAGATGTTTAAACTAATCCTTCCTTGAAGGGTTAACCATCTTTTCTAGAATTATTTTAATTTCCCTATTGGATAACTCGGCTTGCCCATTAATTTGAGGGTGATAAGTTTTAGCAACTTTTTGTCTCGTCCCATATTTTGTCATTAGATTGTCAAACAATTTGTTGCAAAATGGGTACTCTCATCACTAATAATTGCTCTAGGCGTGCCATGTCTAGCAAAGATATTTTTAATTAAAAATTTGGCCACAACCTTAGCATCATTGGTGGGGGGTGATACTACCTATATCCATTTAGAGACATAGTCTACGACAACAACAATGTAAAGATTGCCAAAATATTTTGGAAATAGCCCCATGAAATCAATGCCTCTCACATAAAAAAGTTCAATTTCTAAGATATTGGTGAGTGGCATTTCTTGTCTCATAGAGATATTCCATACCCTTTGACATCTTTCATAAGTCTTGACTAATTCATGAACATCCTTAAATAGGGAGGGCCAGATATAACCTAATTGTAAGACCTGCAGCAGTTATGGTTCCTCCAAAGTGTCCTCCATAAGTAGCCTCATTATAAGTTGTCAAGATCTGACGCGCCTTTGGTTGTTCTACACACCTCCTAAGTAGTAAGTCAATATAGCGCTTGTACGGAAAAGGTCCATCCCACAAATAGTTATTGGAGATGCGGAAGAACCTCTTTCTTTGTTGAGAGTTGAATTCTGGTGGGACATACCTACTGACCAAATAATTCATGATGTCTGCATACCAGGGTGTTACGCTAGTAGTGATCAAAAGCAATTGTTCATCAGGAAATCCTTCCTTGATGACTTCATTGTCATACCTTTGGACTTCATCAAGGAGTCTTTACAAATGATCAGTAACTGAGTTCTCCACTCCTTTTTTGTCTTTGATTTCCAAATTAAATTCTTGCAATAATAGCATCTATCGTATCAATCTTGGCTTTGCTTATTTATTTGTATTGAGGTATTTGATTTGATTGTTAAATGATGAATATACACTATCACTTTAGTTTCCACCAAACATGATCTAAACTTATCAAGTGCAAATACAACTGCTAGCAACTCCTTCTTAGTAGTGGTGTAACTGATTTGAGCTTCAATAAATATTCTACTAGCATATATTGATAAAATGCAGGTTAGTCATATTTTCGCATACTATTGAAGTGGTTGACGCTTGAATCACTATGCCAAATTTGTCTTTTAGCAGCACCCCTACGAAAGCGCTTTTGGAAAAACGCTGGTATAGGCTTCACTAAAAACAAAATTAAAAAACACGCTAAAAAAACATTAAAAAAGCGCTGGTATACGGTATGTCTACAAAAGTGCTTTCTAAAAGCGCTGGTATAGGCCACCTTACGAAAGCGCTTTGTAAAAGCGCTGATATAGGGGTAGATATGAAAGCGCTTCAAAAAGCGCTGGTATAGGTATAGGCTACGAAAGCGCTTTTTGGGAAAAAGCGCTGGTATAGGGGTAGATATGAAAGCGCTTTTGAAAAGCGCTGACGTAGGTCATTTTAAAATTAAATTTAAAAAAAAAATTAAAACAGACGCGTTTTGTATTTCATTATTCTTCATCGTTCTCACTGTTCTTCACTGCCCTCACTGTTCTCACTGTTCTTCATCGTTCATCGTTAACAAACGCTACAGCCGACCACCACTCAACGTCTGTCGCCGCCGCCAACCTCCACAACACCGACCACCACTCAACATCTTCTCGCCGCCGCCGTTGTTCTATATTACAGTTTCACTTTGTGAAGGTTAGCGAAATTCACTGTTGTAGTTTTAGGGTCTTTAGTAGTTTTAGGGTTTTGTGTTAGGTTTTAATGAATGGGTTTTCTGTATTATTGAATCCTATTATTAGTAATTTGCAGAAGCCATAAAATTGATGTGTGCTGTGAGTAGAATCGTATAGAGGGTTTCATTGCTTTCAGTGCTTTTTCTAATTAGAGAATCGAATGAAAACTGATACTAATTAGCCTCTGAAGAACTTATTATTAGTAGAAAGAAACAGAACAGTTTTGTTACCCATTTTTGGTCTTGTCATGATTCCACCAATATCCTGTGTTGAAAATGATATATTATATCAGCATTATAATACTGTGAATTAGTAGCCCAATTTTATTTGAATTTGAAAAGTGATTTGTAGCAACTTGTATCGTATCAAAGCTAAATTGCAATGACTCAATGACCATTATTTCATCTTCTCCGTCGTCTTCGTATTCTTCATTGTTAGCTTAGGACATTAACTAAGTTAAATAAGATAGTTTTTTTAATGGCGCTGCTATGGCGATGACAGTATGTGTTTTGTTGTATCCTGCGCCACAAATTTAGTCTCAGTTACTAATATTTTCAATGTATTTAGTGTGTGTGATTTTCAAGCAAGCATCTTTAATATATAGATATGAGAATTACGTTTTCTTTTCTATATGTTTAAATTAGAATTTGAAGGACTGAATTTCATGTGTCTATTAGGATGTAGGTTTTTTTAGAATCTTTCAATCAATTTTGTCTTAGTGGTTACTAACTTTGTGAATTTGCTATAGGGGTAACTTGTGTAGAGTGAAAGTTTGATCGTTTCCCGGCCTAGTTTGACATTTGGCGTTTTCTTGAGTTCGGTAACATCCGAGGTAAATTTCTTTCTCAAATTACTGGTATTATGATGAATTTTGCAGTATAGAAACTAATTTTAATATGTTCAATCTAGATTGGGTTTTTTTATATTGTGTTAGTAGTGGTGTATTTAACAGCATCGTGTGTGTGTTTAATTTTACAGTTACTTTGAAGCCTCTGGTTTCTACTTGTAAAACGCCGATTCAAACCTACCCGTCTCCCACATCAAGTCCAACTCAGGTTACTAGCCCTTTCTTCTTGCTTATAGTTTGTTGTTTTCTGCTTATAGTTTATTGTTTATGGTTCTATTTAATTTCAATTTAGTATCTCTCAATCAATTTTTTGGTTTGTGGACTTATATTACCTTGAAATAAGGTAATGTCTTCTTTAAGAAATCGGGTATTCTGATTAGGTATTCTGATTAGGTATTCTATTATTCACACTTTATAAGATCTCATTAGGTATTATGATCAAGACACAATGATGATATCTATTTATTATCTTGACAGAATTCCTTAGTACCTGATAGAGAAACCAAGAAGCATTTGTTTAGCTTAATTAAGACATGGATAAGACATGGATGAATTCAAACCGATTGTCGAAAGAGTACGAGAAAGGGGTATGGGAATTCGTTGAGTTTGCGGTTGCGCACTCCGAAGACCCGATTCGAATGTCGTGTCCTTGCTTGGGTTGCTGTTATGGGGATAAGGTTGACGGGAATAAGTTGGCATCACATTTACTACGGTTTGGAATTGATAGAAGTTATACATGTTGGACAATGCATGGTGAGAAAAGTAACGGGAATGTTGAGTCGAGGTGTAATAGGAAGTATGCTTCAAACGACGATTGCACAGACACATACGATTGCGATCGAGTCGAAGAGATTGCAGAAACGCTTGAAGAAGATCTTGAGGATTGTCCCAAAATGTTCGAGAGGTTGGTAAGCGATGTAGAGAAACCGTTGTATGATGGTTGTTCAAAATTCACAAGATTGTCTGCGGTGTTAAAGTTGTACAACTTAAAGGCGGACAATGGATGGTCGGATAAAAGTTTCACAGAGTTATTAGCCCTTATGAAAGATATGCTACCAAAGGATAATGTTCTTCCCAATCGAACGTATGAAGCCAAAAAGATGTTGTCCTCTATTGGCATGAGCTATGATAAGATACATGCATGTCCAAACGATTGCGTTTTGTTTCAAAATGAGTATGCAGCGTTGAATGAGTGTCCTAAATGCGGCGCCCCTCGATATAAGAAAAAGTTGTCTCCGGCCAAAGTCTTATGGTATTTTCCTATAATTCCGAGATTTAGACGCATGTATTGTAGTGAGACCGATTCAAGACACTTGACTTGGCATGCAGATGAAAGAATTATTGATGGAAAATACTATGCAAAATAATGGTGTTACCTTGGTAGCTGAAGCAATGCACATATCAAGTGCGAATGACTTAAATCCGAAATTTGCAAATTTGTCATATTTTGGGGTTATCGAGCGCATTTTGGTGTTTGATT
The DNA here is from genome assembly GCF_029867415.1 of Vicia villosa. Lineage (NCBI taxonomy): Eukaryota > Viridiplantae > Streptophyta > Magnoliopsida > Fabales > Fabaceae > Vicia > Vicia villosa. The sequence goes on along the minus strand of NC_081180.1, from coordinate 72,915,245 downwards.
ACGCGAAGTTTCAGATTCCTGTATTTGGTTGCAAGTGGGTTGAAAATAATAGTGGCATACGAATGGATAAGTCAGGATTTTTGCAAGTGGATCTCAATAGGGTAGGGTACAAAGATGAGCCTTTCATTCTAGCCTCTCAAGCTAAACAAGTGTTCTATGTCAATGATCCGACAAGTACGAAATGGTCTATAGTGCTTTTATCTAACAAAATAGTTGATGAAAACATTGAAGATCAAGGTGATATTGGTGTTGGCATTGAATCTTTTACAAGAAACGATCAAAATGAGAATGAATCTTGTACTAGAAATGATCATAATGAGGGTATTTGGATCAATCCAACCGTCCGCGTTGTTAAGAGACGCGTAGAACACAATCCTACCAAGAAAAGAAAGAGATGTTAGTGATAAAGGTAATAGTATACATATTCCGACTAATTTGCTTTATTCAATTTGTACCGATTGTTTTATTCAATAGTATACTTATTCAATTTTGGTGTATATTTTCGTTTTGTACATAACTTTTGAACCATGTATCCGTTTGTCGACTTCTTTACATGTAACTATACTATTTTGACGATTCTGGAGCTGCTCATGCACTTATCTTTACATTTCAGGACTGTTTTTTTATCGGTTTTGCTTCTGCCCGTAATCAAAAGTCAGGCTTAGGGTCTGAATTTCGGAAAACCGACTTTATTTTTGAGTCCGTGGGGACGTTTTACCATAGCCATGTAAATTTCGTTCAATTCCGACAACTTTCTTTTTTTGACGCTTATTTTGATTTCACCGATTTCGTTTCCGATTTACTTGTACATGCATGGTTTGACTTCCATTTGACTTGTATAGATTGTTATCTTATTAATAGTGTATGAATGTGCTTTAGTTTGTTTGATACAGGTTCAATGGCTCCGGATAGAGATGCTCCACCTGAAAACTCACAAGAAAGAGATGCTCCGGATACAAATGCTCCACCTGATACTGAAGCAAAAGAAGTTGCACGAGGCATCACCATTATGAAGGGAATCATTCGACACAGAGACCAAGGATTAATATATCATTTGTAATGGAATTCTGATAACCAACCAATTGGTCCTAATTCTGCAAAGTTGATAAGCTATATTGGTACACTTGTTCGTATGCATATTCCAGTCTCCGTAGCTAAATGGAATCTGAAAAGCGAAGAGTTGGATGCGAAAAAATAAAGTGATTTGGGACGAGCTTAAGGTATCATATATGGTTGTTCTTATTATCTTGACGATAATTTGTTTAACTTATTGAAGGCCATGAAACTATTATTAACATTGTATTATATAATTATGTTCTTCATGAAGGATATCAAATAGTTGTATCTTGAATGTGGGTAAACATATCAAATTATAGCTACATCAATTAATACATTTCATCCAGGTTAATATCAGATTCTAATTTCTTCTGACTAATGAAGTTTTTTACTATAGGGTCCAATTGTTTACCATAATTCGAAATTTATTGACACCTCATCCAATGAACAATTTCACGTTAAGGTATTGTTATATCTTCAGCATTTGATTAATTTAGTTTACTATCATATTGTTGCTTGATCAAAAAATTTTAACGTTTGTCTTTTATCCATAACTATCTAGTGTGCATGTGGCCAAAAGACTCTTTTGGTCTTGGTTGATATTATTTTCATTGATTGGTTACTAAGCATGATATCGAATATATTTAAAAAGTGGCTACAGTGACGGAGCCAGAATATAACGTCTGGGGTGGCCAACAAATTAAATTATAATTTATAGACCAAAATATTCATACCAAAGTTGAACATGAAAAAATTAAAGAGTATTACCTAAAAGTATTTTGAAATAATTCTCTATAATTTTTTAATTGTTTAAAAAAATTCTCAATGTGATTTAGACAAACTCTATTTATATTTTTCTATAATTCTTGAATTATTAAGAACTCTTTGAAATTCCAACATAAAAGTTATATTTTTTTCATCTCTTTTTTTTCTTTAAAAAAATCAATTTTTCTACTTCTAATCTCCATTGTGAATTTAGTGCTAAAGAAACATAAGAAAAAAAATTACACTTTATCAACAATGTCAAACATTGCTCTAATATAAATTTACAAAAGATAAAAACACTTTAACAACCTTATTCAATATTGCAAAAATATGTCAAAATATAGAGGAAAATTATAATGCACCAATATGTTAAAATAAGTCAAAAACTTCAAGTCTAATAAATCTAGGAAATGAAAAATAGGAATATGCCAAAATAAGTAAAAATTTAAGTCTCAGGAAATGAAAGACTGAAAGTAGCAGCATTGGTTAACTAAGGTAGGATTAGTGAGAGACGGAGATAGGATTCAGTGGCAAAGTTGTAAAATTTTATATAAACTAAAGTTATTTTAAAATTTTCACAATATATGAAAAAAATTAAAAATAAAGTTTGGGGTGACCGTGGCACCCCCTTGTCCCTATGATGTTCCGCCACTGAGTGGCTATAAAAGACATGTAGTTTTGAGAAGGAGTGATAGGTAGCATTATATTATAAAGAAATTTTCTACTATTATTTTCATGTCATCCACTTTGATGTATTTTATCTCCCCTCTTACACAATTTTTTTTTGCACTCTAATGTGTAGTTTATTATCTTAGTGAGATAAATAGGAAAATAAATTTTAATAGTAACATGTCATTCTTTTTACATGTGATGTGAAAAATTGTTTCATTATTCTAAATTATGTATAAACACATGAAATCACACTTGCTCCGAATTAGTTTGCTATATGGATATTTGTAACTCAAACAAATCACATGATTTTGTATGGTGACTTTTGACTAATGACTATATGCATATTTAGCTCAAAAAAGTAAACATTATTTTGTACGGTGACATTTTCTTTCTGAATCCTTCAACGTAGTAAAACCAAAGATGCAAGTGGTGTGACATTTTCTTTCAGAATACCTCATATTCAAAAGCTAGTAGATTTTGACTTCTGAATTTAAAAACATGATATATATATATATATATATATATATATATATATATATATATATATATATATATATATATATATATATATATATATATATATATATATATATATATATATATATATATATATATATATATATATATATATATATATATATATATATATATATATATATATATATATATATATATAGAGCATATCAAGTGAAAGCATTTTTAAATGAGAGATGAGAGGAAAAAATATCAACCATTAGATTCATCAAGAGAGAGAATGATAATACATTAATGAGGCTATTAATTTCTCTCTTTTGATGAATCTAATGATTAATATTTTTTTCATCTCTCATTTATGTGTGTGTGCGCGCGCGCGCGCACTCAAAAGTAAATTTAAATTTATTTTAATTTACTCTTAATAGCAGTACTGTTAAATTGTGGCGAAATATTTAAATTTAATTTTGTAAACTTAAACGATTTTTTAAAAATTTATAAGTAAGTTGTGGAAATTTTGTAGTGTTTTGTTATTTAATACTATAGAATCAGCAGAAAATTAGGGCGGTTTCAACCAACGTATGATTTAGAGATATTAATATTTTATGTGAAACATATGGCGTTTGAAACAGCTACTATTTTCAAATTAAAACCACGACACGATAATATATTAGAAAAGGCGGTTGGTATGGCGTTTATCTTCAAACCGCCACTATTAACCTAGCGACAGTCAAATATACAGTGTTTTTGAAAACATCTTTTTTTTGGTTAATTGTGGCGGTTCAAACCGCCATAATATTCATAAAATAATGAAATTTATACGGTTTTAAGTAATACTTTAGTGAAATGTGGGTTAGAGAAGAAGTATATTAGAGTTTTTGAAGAAGTTCCAGATTTTGTGAAGGCCATCTCGGATCTTGATAGGGCTATTTTTGTAGCCTCAGTAAAGAGATTCTCTTAATTTTTATATATATATATATATATATATATATATATATATATATATATATGTATATATATATATGTATATATATATATATATATATATATATATATATATATATATATATATATATATATATATATATATATAATCTCCTTTTTTAAGATGTAATTTCCTTTTTTTAGATTAACCTCCTTTTTTTGTTGTTGTTAGATTTAACTAAAAACACATGGACATATATCTAATATGAATTATCTCGAGGAAAATTTTTATTCCACCACATGTTTTTTCAACACATCACGCAAAATTCCGAAAGTGTCCTTCAAAATCGGAATTATATTTTCGGTACGCGCCAATATTCACATTAACGTTGGAACTAACCGGAAATATAACTACGGTAAGAAACCGCAAGTATATTTCTTGTTCATGGGGCACCTAAAAGGCGCGCTGCCTCTCCCCTCCCATTACAGTTTCCAAATCAAAAACACAACACAACAACTCTCTCAATTTCATTTTCACAAAATTCATCGCATTTGCAACCGAAGTCGTTCTAAAACATCAAAACATCACTGAATCAAGCATCCAACAACAATCAAACAACAAAATAAACAACAATCAATCAAGTAAGTTGATTTTGTTATTTTTAAAGTTTATGTAAAATCCACTTAAATTTGTGTTTTAGGTTAGAAATTAGGTATTTGTCATTTGTTTTGAACATTATAAATCAATTATAATGTGTTAGACATGCATTTGCAATGATCAATGACTATTTAATTGAGTTCTTATGTGAGGGTGAGGTGCCATTAACACACCTCTAAAGTTGTAGAAGAACCCGAAAGCATATTTTCTGTTTTTATGAAGAACAAAATCGGAAGAATGTTTCCGGTTTTTTACCTTATGTTTTTTCAAGTTTGTTTTTCAACATTGGTCCTTGAGTCAACATTTTTTCCGTGCTTTTACAGGAGCAATGACTGACAGAGCATCTCGATTGAGACACGGTCAGGGTAGCACAACACGCTTCTGTTCAGAAAGAAAGGAGTCATGCATCCCAGCCTCCTTCTGCATCTGGACAAGATGTCAGTGGCATGATCGGCCCATGAGGACATCAGTGCCACTGAAGTCTTGCCTAAGTGTCATCGTATCATGAGCTTGCGCGGGATGCTATAAAAGAGGTTCATTTCCTGATGGATCTGATGCTAGACGGACTCTCGATGCCATCATGGCGGAGGCTCAGACTGCTATGCTTTACAGGAGGGACGCCTCGAGGATTACACTACGACTCATCATCCGCCCTACCCAGTAATTTTGGTTACTTTTTTTGTTATTTGGTTTTACTTTTTGTTATTCAGTTTGGATCACATTTTTGTATCTCGTACTACTACAACACTATATATATTCAGTAGTTCTGGTTTAGTAGCGTTTTGATATTCGATGATTTATGGTTTTTTTTCCCAAATTGTACAGGTAGTCATATTACGTGTGAATGAACCTTAAATATATAAAAATGAAAAAATGATTCTGTTCTGGTTAAGGTTACAGAATAAAGCGGAAATATATTTCCGGTCTAAAACTGCAAATATACTTTTAATTTTCAATTAAATTTTTTAAAAAATGGTGCACACTGAAAATATATTTCCATTTTAGCGAGACATTTTAAAAATTGCTTTAAGATACTTCTTTTAGATAGGGGTGGAATAAGAATCTCTTTTATCTCAATGAATAATCTATGAAATATACACAATTTTTTTCCAAAAAATAAAAAACCTAAAAATGCATGTCATTTCTTTTAAAAATAATTTGAAAATTAATAATAATAATAATAATAATAATAATAATAATAATAATAATAATAATAATAATAATAAAGATGTCAATGATTGGTCTGATTTGAGAAATGATTGATGGCAGAGACTCGTTGACTTTTTATTATAAAAAAATTAATTAATTTTTGTGCAAATTAAATTTTTGTTTTAAATACTTTGTGTTGCTTTACATTAGTTTTATTTATTTTTATTTTTATACAAAAGAGGGTCGAAACCTGAATAACAAAACTATAAGAAAACTACTCTATCAGTGGTGGAACCACTTTTATCATTTTCGAAAAGATTAGAAATAGCCATCGAAACCGAATCAAAAATAACCAACTCCTAATCAATAGTGCACCCAAAATTTGTCGAGGCATCCGCACATTTATTTGCTTTACGATATATGATCTATATGAACCTCTTCATGCATCTCAATCAATATTTGAATCCTTTTGAGAAGAGCAACTCCTTCTCCTTTTTAGTAGAGCATGTTTCAATTGCTTGAAGGACATTGTTTAATATTAGTTTTAGTTCAAATTAAATTTTTGCATTATTAGTTAAATAATTTTTGTACTATTACTTTGTTTTAAATAATTTTTGTGCAAATTAAATTTTTACACTATTAGTTTCTTTTAAATAATTTTTGTGCAAATTTAATTTTTGTATTATTACTTTGTTTTAAATAATTTTTGAGCAAATTAAATTTATGTTTTAACCACCCCTCCAAACCCTATTAGTTAAAAAAGTGATTTTCACATATATTTAGTATTTTTTTTTATTTCATCATTTTAGTGTGTCATTGTTTATTTTAATTTCTCGTATTTGTGCGGTATATTTTCTTTTTTCGTCTTTGTGCGGTGTTCATTTGTTTCAGGTTGAATGATGAGTTTCGATATAGTGCAGATCCAATCTATGACTTTGGTGCCATTAACGCTACATATCCAGAGGCATGAATATTTCGAACATTTCAATGTAATCATAGTTATATTCATAGGCATATGCAATTTTCTGTTTTATGCTATTAACATGGATGTTGTGAATTTATTTGCATATTCATCCTTTTTGTTTTTGCCAATTTTTAATTTGTATTGGAATAATGTATTCTATCCATCCGAATAAATGAATATTTTATTCAGTAAAAGAAACGTTAGTTTTATTTTCGTATCAATAATCAATTTTAATTAAGAATGAAGAATAAATTTTGTAAATTATCTATGGGTTGAGTATTGCATTTATTGTTCAATACCTTTGGAGTTTCTTCTTCCAAATTTTTTTAATCAACATTCCAAAAATATGATACACATTAAAAACAAATACACTTCATTAAATTAAATTGTTTTTCGTATCTTATTCCACCATCTAATTCCAACCCCCATTAATTTCTTATTCTTTTTCAAACCGTCAATTAAATCTCATTTAAGTGGTGTATTATAATCTTTTAATTTCAACTAAAATACAATAAATCTCCTTTAATGTCTTTGAAACTATGATTGAGATCAATATTTAGATTTTCTAATGACAGTTCAATTTAATAATAAATCCTAAGAGTATAATTAAGAAATAAATATAGCAAAAATTATTTGAAAATTGTGTGTTGAATTTAATACTAGATTATAATTAATAGTTTTATAGTTTTTACCATAGGAATTTTCTATTCATCAATTCTTTTAACTTGTGCCCAAAGGAAAAGGTGAAAATATGTCAGGTCGATAACAGAGGCCTACAGGAGACCTACAGGTTAACTTACACAGGCTCAGGCTAGACCATGTTAGAAATATGGTATGATAATCCTGGATATCTTCAAGAATCGTGTTTGTTCACTTTCCGAACAAAGTATTTCGACCCTATTCTTGTCGGGTTCACGAAATCTTTGCGAGGATAATTCTTGAAGAACAATCTGTTTCTGACAATAGAGCGCAGATCAGAATGTAGAGAGGAAGTATGTAATTTCGTGTACCAAATCGAGACCAAAAGACTCCTTATATAGGAGACCAATAATAGAAACGAACAGACACACCTTTTCGGAAAAACAGTTATGTCTGTTGGAAACAGGTGCAACTATTCAAACGAATTGTTATGTCCGTTGGGAGAACCGCCCCTTGGACCCCGACGGGACGCTGCCCCGCACCCCGCCAGGGGCTCCGCCCCTTGGAACCCCGTTTCTATTATTCGTATCCAATTGCACGTTTGGCTCTACGAGCGTGCACTCCGCACTACCCTAACTCGTTTCAAGCTTAACGCATAATTGCATCGGCCTACAGTAAATCACATTATTACCAAAATACATTGATGATACTAAAATCACCAACAGACCATCCATTTATTTAAATAGTTTACAAGTTAACTTGCACAGGCTCGGGCTAGATCACACATTTTTTTAAGGGTTAATAGTAGTTTACCCCCTTGTAATATGAGCGTGTTTCGGTTTACCCCCCTACCGTTGCCAAAGGCAGGTTTTGGGAACAGTTTTTTTGAAGAAACCGTTGCCAAAAGGTAGGGAGGGGGGAAAGCAAAATTCGCTAACATTACAGGGGGGTGAATTACTATTAACCCTTTTTTTAAATAGAAAAGACTTGGACTTTTTTATAATCTTATTTAATTAAAAAAGTTTAACTCGACCCAGCTTATTTTCATCCCTATTCAAGGACACAAGTTAATCAAAAAATAGATAAATACATACCGAAAAGTGATAATCGAATAAATTGTTGAATTTCACAATTTTTATATCCTATATCCTTCTATTTTTCTTAGATTTCTAGCTCACCCTTTTCTAAACCTCTATTTTTGTGTTATATGTTTCTCATTAAACTTACTCAATATTTTAATTAAAAATTAAAATATTTTTTTGCATATGGAATTGTTGTTTCAAATATGTATTCATATTTCAAACTCTTTTTTAGATGTAACTTTTTTTTCTAGATGTAACTTCTTTTTGTTGCTAGATTTAACCGAAAACACGTGGATTTATCTAATATGAATGATGTCTATGATTTATGAATTGTTTATATTTTTACCAAAAAAAATCTAGAGGGCACTTCTTTTCATTTTAAAAAAGAAAAATCTCAAAATTATTAACAAAAAAGATGTCGTTGATTGGCTAGATTGCAGAAATGAATCGCGGGAAGAGATTCATTGACCTAATTTGATTAAAAAAATTAAATGAATTTTTGTGCATCTTAAATTGTTGTTTTAGATACTTCGTGTTGCTTAACATTAGTGTTCTTTCTTCCATCGAGAATTAATTTAAATTTAAATTATGTATCAAGAATCAATTTTGTTGATTAATTACGAACTTCGGATAAGTTTGTGGATTCGGAGAGGGAGAGGATGGTTTTACATAGTATTTCGTTCAATAGCATTAGTATGAACGAGAGGTTGGCTCTTGAGGATCCGTTTCTAGAGGAGGAGATTAAAGAGGCGGTTTGGGGGTGTGGGAGTTTCAAGAGTCCGGGGCCCGATGGTTACACGTTTATGTTCATAAAAAATTGTTGATTCTTCATTAAGGAGGATTTTATTCGGTTCTTCAATTGATTTCATTCCGACGAGGTCCTTGCTAAGGCGGTAACTTCTTCCTTTTTGACTTTGGTTCCTAAATCTCCAAATCCGATTTCTTTGGATGATTATAGCCCTATTTGCCTTGTGGGGTGTATGTATAAAGTGGTTGCTAAACTTTTGGCGGGTAGATTAAAAAGTGTTAAGTTCTATCGTCTCTCCGTGCCAAAATGCCTTTGTTCCGGGTAGACAATTGCTTGACGGGGTCTTGGTAGTTAATGAAGTGGTAGATTATGCTAAGAAGGTGGGGAGAAATTGCTTATTATTCAAAGTGGACTTCAAAAAGGCATATGACAAAGTCAATTAGAACTTCCTTAGATTCTTGTTGGAAAAGATGGGGTTTAGGGCGGTTTGGAGGAGATGGATGGAAATTTTAGTTTTTCAAAGCAAAATGTGTGTCTTAGTTAATGGTAGCCCAATTAAGGAGTTTATTGTGGAGAAAGGTTTGCGGCAAGGGGATCCTTTTTCTCTTTTTCTTTTTGTTTTGGTTGTGGAAGGATTGACGAGATTAGTGAAAAATCTGTTGAAATCGAGGATTTTAGTGGCTTTAAAGTTAATGGGAGATGTAAAGTTGATAATTTTCAATTTGTGGATGATACTCTTTTGGCGGGGGAAGGGTCTTGGAAGCAAGTGTGGGCTATTAAATCGGTGTTGAAGGCTTTTGAGCATGTTTCGGGTCTTGGTATCAATTATCATAAAAGTAAATTGATTGGTATTATACTAGTAACAAGTTTTTGGAAGCCGCGGCTTGTGTTCTCTCTTGTAAGGTGGAAGCTAGTAATTTCTCTTTTCTTGGAATTCCGGTTGGAGTTAATCCGAGAAAACACTCGACGTGGGTTCCTCTTTTGAATAAAATGAAGAAACGTCTCTCGGGATGGAAACATTGTTTTCTTAACCTTGGTGGTAGGATCACTCTTTTAAAGTCTATTCCTTCTTCTCTCTTTATTTTCACAATGTCTTTCTACAAGATGCCTTCGAAAGTAGCTAAAGAGTTCTCAAGCATTCAAGGTAATTTCTAATGGGGAGGTTCGGAAGGTGTGAGGAAGATCCATTGGATTAGTTGGAAGACGGTGTGTCTCCCTCGTGAGAAGGGAGGGCTTGGTATTAAAAATATTACGGATTTTAACTTAGCTCTTCTAAATAAATGGAGGTGGAGAATTTTTCAAGGCTATGATAGTCTTTGGTACGATTTATTAAAAGCTCGTTATGGTGACATTTCAATGAAGATTTTTAGTGAAGTTTCTAGCGGAAAAGTTCCTTCTTCTTGTTCTTTTTGGTGGAAGGATATTCTTAAAATTGGTTCCTTTCCTTATAAAGATCTGATGGTGGCTTATTGTAATTTTAAAGTGGGGAATGGATTTAACACTCCGTTTTTGGGAATCCTGGTGGTTGGAGAATGTGTATATGAGGGAAGTGTTTCCGGATCTTTTTTCTATCTCTTTTTTTAAGCTTGTTTCGGTGGCCGGAATGGGAGGATGGAGTAACGGTGTGTGGGTTTGGGTGATTTTGGAATCGATATCTCTTCTTTGAACTCAGCCGCTCGTTCTCGATTGTATGATCTTAAAGTTTTGTTAGTTGGCATGGTGGTGGGCATGGATTCCCACGATAAGGTTGGGTGGTCCGTGGACAAGGGCGGTGACTTTACGGTGTCTTCTTGTTTTGATTTTTATGCTTGTTTTCGTACTCCTTTTGGCCCGTTTAATAGGTACGACATGATGTTGGATAAGGTTTGGAAGTTAGAGGTTCCTTTCAAGATCAAGGCCTTTGGTTGGAGAATTCTTGGTAATAGGCTTCCTACTAAGGAAATTTTGAAGATTAGAGGTATCGACTTCTCCTTAAACTCTTTAAGGTGTGTTTTTTGTAATATAGATTTCGAGGATAGGGATCATTCCTTTTTCAATTGCAAAGTAGTGAAGATTATTTGGAATGATATAGCTTTTTGGATTTGTAAACCGATTGATATAGTGGAGGAAAAGTGCCTCTCAAATTTTATGGATTGGTACTTGTTTTGTAAAGGGAAGAAGGTTAGGGATGGCAAGTTGGGAACCGTTTGGCTAGCAACGACATGATCTATATGGCTTTTGCGTAATAGTATTTGTTTTCAGAATAGGGGTGGAATGTGGATAATACGGTGTGGAGTATAAAATTTTTGGTGTGGAAGTAGTTGTTAATAGGAGATATTACTATTCCCAATTCTAGTTTTTACGAATTTAGTAAAGATCCTTTGTTATTTCTAGCGTAATTGTAATTGGATAGTAATTTTTCTTTTTTTTCGGGCTTCGTCTCGTTTTCTCCGTGTAATCAATTTGGAGAACCCTTAGTTCTCCCGTTAATATATTCTTGCTTAAACAAAAAAAAATACGAACTTCGTTGTTCAATACTTTCAGAGCTTCTTCTCAATTTTTTAAAATAAACATTTTACAAGTACTGTGTATGATACACTCATTAAAAATAAATACACGTCATTAAAATTAAATTCTTTTTATTTTTTTTTATTCTACCGTATTATTCCAACCCATTTAATTCTTTTTCTTTTTTCAAATAGTCCATTAAATCTGATTTAAATTGTCTATTATAATATTTTAATCTCAATTAAAATGTAATAAATCTCCTTTAATCACATTTAAACTGCAATTGAGATCGATATAAGAATTTTAGAGTTTAGGTTAAGAGATGGCGATTGGGAACTGTTCATGCAAAACTCTAATCACATTTCCATATTGTTTCCTTCCCATGGTTACATCAATCGTGCCAAGAAATTTCCTAGACATCCCCCCTCCCATAGACACACAGAAAACAAGTCTATTTATGTTTCAAAAATCCTAAAATAAACCAAAAAAAAATTTATTGGAGTTGTGAACAATGTGTGCAACATTCATCTATTTAAGCTTTCTACTCTGTATCAAGGGAAATAGATTGACTATTCTAATTATCGAGGATGGATGTCTATTTGGAGTAAAGGCTTGTAAGCATAACCTCCATGGAGATATTGTCAGAAGAATCAGGTATGTGAACTCTTGGAATATCAACCCTTGATTTCTAAAGCTTTTCTTATAGACCAAGTATGGGTGTGTATACATGGTATCTCCCAAGAATATTGGAGGCCTATAACTATTTTTTCCATTGCAAGTAGTATCGTTACCCTACTCTGCAATGACTCTACTATGAGCAAATCAAGTTTTGAAAGACCTTTTGGCCATTTTGTAAGGGTTTTGTTTGACCTTGACTTGACCAAGGAGTTAAGATACAAGGTTATTATGGAAAGGCATGTCTATGCCTTTTTTTGTGGAGCTTGAATATGAACATTTGCATGACTTTTGTTCTTTATGTAACTGCAAAGATTATAGATTTGAAAACAGTAAGAGGAGAAAGGTTGACTTTGAGGAGAAAGATTGACAAGTTGAGGCAAGGAAAAAAATAGATAAAGGAAATGCACCATTTGTGGTTGATTAAGAACCCATATTGAATGAGAATGGTGGTATAAGTGGTGTTAAGGATCTTATACAGGTTCCTAGGGATAAGGAAGTTCCTACTCCAATAGAAGAATATGAGTGTGAGACAGTGCTTCAAACTCTATTTTCCATCATTAACCCAAATGTGGACTTGAATCATGTTTCCACTCAGAGCACTCATGTTTTTGAGTTTATTAGTCTACTTTAAGGGTGGACTTGGCAAAGAACAAGGAATTGCTTCAAAAGGACATGCATTTTTTGGACAAATATTGGGCCAACATAGTTGAACAGGAATAAGAGGCATCTATTGGAATGTGAGAGGTATTGCAAACTCTCCTACCAAATTGGCTCTTAAGAAACGTGTGATCGAGTACAAGCCTCAATTTGTGTTAGTTTCTGAACCTTGGATGGTGTTTTCTAGTTTACCTCATAATTATCTTGAGAGGCTTAACCTTAAGGTATTTACTGTTAACTCTAGGGTAGGTCCAAAGCCTAATCTCTGGTGTTTTTATGATAATGGTCTAGACCCTTTCTTTGAAAGTTAGGGGTGCTATTTATGATTCAACCAACCATGTTTTAAACCTTGATTTTACACGGGATAACCAATAATCTAAGAATGTTAACACCGGGTTAATCTCAAACCTATGAGGCTTTTAATATCGGGTTGAGTTTCAACATAACTTGGTTTTATACCGGGAAAACCAAGAACCTGCGAAGCTTTTAATATCAGGTTGAGCTTGGACCTATGCAATTTTATAACGGGTTAATCTCGAACCTAAAACAGAACTGAATCACACAATCGCAAACTAAAGCTTTTGACTGGTTTAGCTTCTAACCCAAATAATTCCCTAAATGGATAATATTCAACCAAGGTGTATAAAAAGTATTCTTTTGGTGAATTTACCATTCTACCCTTTATTGAATTACAAATATATCCTCACCTCACTTGTGTAAAAAAATATATTTATATATATATATATCCTCACTCATAAAAGGACTTTTCTAACAAAAGCACTTAGGCTAAAATATTAGTGAGGAAAAGTAAAATAAAACTTTAGAGAGAGAGAGAGAGAGGGGTGTGTCAAAACATGTTTTTGGATGAAATAAAATGTGAAAAGGGATTTTATTTATAGGCTAGAGGTTGGCTCAAAAAAAATTCAATAAATGCATTTTATGACAATTTAATCGATTGGCACATATTCACAATCGATTAGAAGTTTGAAATATAATTGTTTGTAAGTTTATAAAAGGAAGTAAAAGATATATAGTTATTGCACATCATTAAGGCGCTTTCCTAATCACTTGTGACTTAATTTCGAGTTGATCTAATCGATTATACAATTGCTCCAATGGATTAGATACTTCAAAAAAAAAATGAATATATTTTCTTTTGGTTAAAGCATTATAAAAATATTTTAGTGTGTGTGCTTTAGCCGTGCGTTTTTACAATAAATCCCTTATGTTTTACACTTTGTTCACTCACTACTAAATTAGGAGGTACCATAGTACTTCAATACTTTTCCAGATGCTTTCTCTTTTGTAGGCACTTGCTTAAGTAGCTTGAGATGAGACTTTAGTTATATTCCTTGGAGGAGGTCCACAATGCAATCTTCAATTTGAAAAAGGACAGTGCACTTAGGCCAAATGGCTTTGGGCCCTCTTTCTTCCAATTTTATTGGAGTATCACTAAAGAGGATGTTTATGATGTCACATTGCAATTCTTCAAGGAGGGGTGGATCACACCCACCTATAATTAGGGGTGGCAAAACGGGCCGCCCGCCCCGCCTTAAGCCCGCCAAAAAAATGAGCGAGGCCGGCATGCCCGCCAAGTGAAATGGGCATAAAAATCATTCCCGCCCCGCCAAGATGGCAGGTTGGCGGGCGGCGGGCGATTTTTATTTATATTTTTTCATTTTTTTAATAGATTAATAGTTTTTTTACCTTTTAATTAAATTTTTCACTTATTTTTTAAAATTATTTTTTATAAAAGTAACTTTTTAAAAAATTTTGCTTTAAAAAATATTACATATATTTACAAAAAAATATATAAAATAAACCATCAAGAATTGGAATTACTAGAATTAACTAAAAATGAGGGAATTTCGAAAGAGGGGCGGGCTTTGGCGGGCGGCAGGCATCGGCAGGACGGGCTATGGCGGGCGGCGGGTTTTGGCAAGCGGCGGACCTAAAATCCCAACCCAACCCGCCATTTTTTGGCGGATGCGCGGGCCACGGCCCGTTTTGCCACCCTACCTATAACTCTAACATTATGGTCCTTATTCCTAAAGTCCCTTATGCAGATAGAATTGAACACTTCAGGCCCATTGAAATGGAAAATTCCAAGCAAAAAAACATTACCAAAATCTTAGCAGATAGGTTAACTGAAATTATTCCTCATATTGTATTTCAAGAGCTTAAGGTTTTCATCCATGGTCGATCCATCAAGGATTGTATCTGCCTCACCTCAGAAGTGGCCAATCTTCTCCATAACCAAGCTTTTGGTGGAAATGTTGCCATGAAGGTTAATATTTCTAAAGATTTTGATACCCCAACTAGGACTTTCTTATGCACGTTCTGAACAAGTTTGGATCTCACAACACTTTCTCAAATTGGATTAGTTGCATATTATATTATGCTTATATTTCCATCTCAATCAATGGTCGGTAAAAGGGTTTCTTCATTTACAGGCAAGGTGTTATGCAGGGAGCCTTGTCTCTCCCTTGCTCTATTATATAACTGAGGATTTCCTTAGTAGAAGTTTGTCTCTCTTGGATTCAAACAACAAGATTATCCTCATCAGTACTTTTAGACATCAAAAAGTTCAATCACACACCTTATGTGCTGATGAAATTATGATACTGTCAAAAGGAAATAGTGCCTCCATGGATGCAGTTAAGGATCTCTTCATGAGATACCCTTTTTCTCAAGCCAAAACATAAACCATTCCAAGTCTACCCTTTATTCAGAATCCATGACATCCAAAATACACGTAATTCTAGTAGCTAGAATGGATTTCATTGTTTGTCATATCACTTTCCTCTACATAGGGGGCCGTATCTTCAAGGGGAGGCCTAAAGTCAGACACTTTTAATATATTTCATACAAAGTAAGGGACAAGCTAGCATTTCGCAAAACTCATCTTTTGTGCATTACTTAGAGGTTTCTTTTGGTCAAGTCTATGATCCAGGGCATGCTTATTCATACCCTAATGATTTATTCCGTGCAAATCTCCCTGCTTTGGATCATTGAGAGATGGTGCGGTAATTTCATTTGGAGTAGTGACATCTCCAAAAGGAAAATGGTCACAATGTCTTGGAAGAAGTGTTTCCAAGATCCTGCTATAAGTTCCCTTGGAATCAGGTCAATGGTCAATCTTAATTAAGCTTATAGTCTTCTAAATTGTTAGAAAATGACAAACTCTCAAGATCAATTTTTTACTAGATAGTTGGGGTGGCACAATTGTGGCTGAGCATTTGCAAATACCTAGGAGCATTCATGAGAATTTGAGGTTAATGCTTAGTTCTTTTATTCATGATCACAAGATTGTGCTTCCTTTTAACCTGTTAGATGACTTCCCTAGTCTGCACTTGTTGTCTTGTAATGTGATCATTGCTAAGGAGAATGAGGAGTTAGTTTGGACTCCTAAAGTTGGTGGCCATCTCAACCTCGAGAAGGCTTATGTTCAAAAAATAAGCTCAGTTTAAATTATGCATTGGGGCGAGAAAATTTGGAGCATTACTATCCCACATTCTACCTCTCTTCTGTTTTGGAGGCTCATGCATGGTAAGCTACCAACTGATGAATAATTATGCCTTAGAGGTTTGCATGGCCCATCCATGTGTTGTCTCTGTAAAAGGTGTTATGAATTTCTTAGCCATCTCCTCTTTGCTTGTGTCTATGCAAGAAATCTCAAGAGTTTACTGAGAAAAGCTTTTCGTATTCATGTCATCAAAGCCTTGCGTGATTGTTGCTCAAAAGTAGATGATAAGGTCTCCAATTCATCCAACCTTCTTTTTCTTGTAGGCATTGCCAATATGGTTGCTGAAATTTAGAAGGTTAGGAATGATGCTAGATTCAATGGTGTCCTTGCTAGGCGGGAAGTAGTGGCCACTAGAATCTTCTCTCAAGTGTGTCTCTTTGGAAGGTGCTTGAAGGCATCTTCTTTTAGTGTTTACATTAGTGATTTTGTGTTATTCAAAACTTTTAAACTACTTATTATTCTTCCCGATCTTAAGGTGATCAAGGAGGCTTTGGGGGAGCCAACTCTTCTAAACTAGATTGAAGAGAATTCAAATGGTGCTTCGATTGGTGCTACTTATGTTGCTTCATGTGGAACATTTTTCGAGATCATAAAGGTAGGCACATGTGTATTTATGCTTGTTATCTTGGCCATGGGGACTTTTTTTGTTGAGATCATTTGGGGTTATCCTTCTTATAGAGCATGATATTGCCTCAAAGTGGCCTTGCTTTTGGATGGAAGCGGATTTCACTCTTGTAATCCAATCATTTTTTAAACCATCCTTGATTCGTTGGCGTATAAAGAACCGGTGGAACCATTTATACTAAGTACTAACTCAATCTTTTTTTTTGCCACTAACATATTTAGAAAAGGCAACCAATGTGCAGATATTCAAGCTAATTTAGGTCGAACATCTAATGACTATATTTGATGGAATCAAATTCATCTTAATGTAATTAGTGCCTATAGTAAAAACTTAAAATGCTTTTCTTACTTTAAACTTTACTAATCTTTGAAGTTTTGGTCAATCCTCTCATTTTTTACCTCCTTCCATTTATATATTCTCTTGAGGTTATAGTCCTTTTTTTTTTTTGCTTAAAAAGTTTCATTTATATTGCAATTGAGATAAACATTCAAAATTTCGGAATGAAAAATATGATAATCAATTTAGTAATAACTCAAAAAATATATAAACATGTGATGAAAGCGATAAATAAATTTTTTTGAAAAGAATGAAATTAAAAAATTTTATTTTGTAAAAATTAAAAAATTTTATTTTGTAAAAATTAAAAACAAAGTTAGGATGTTTAGTTTTTTTTATGTAAGTACATTTTTAATTCAATAAAAAATATTAAAAGCATATTTATTTAATTTTTCATAAAGAAAATATAATAAATTAATATGTATCTGTGTGTTTCTCATTAAACATTCTAAATTTTTCAATTCAAAATATTTAGAATTTAATTGGTATCTCACAGTATAAAGCAGTTTTACACCGTCAGTGAATCGTGACCGTATATTTATTAAAATTTAATTTTTATTTTAATTATTTATAAATAGTTGTGATGCACCGACTATGGAAAGAAATTTACACCGACAATAATATTTATCTACTATGTTAATATATTATATTATATTTTCATTCAACTTTTTATTATACCACTCCTCTCTCTCTCTGTATATAAATAAAGCAAACGTATTTTATTAATGGAAAATATATAAATACTTTGGTCAAAGTTATTTGAGTGTTGGGATTTTTCCCAATATATGTCATCGTGGGACCTTATTACCTTAAGACCTGAATCATAAACTTTTTTTCATAAAAAAAGTACATCATATTTTTTGGAATAGATGTATTTTGTTTAAAAATAATGATATAATATTTATTCAATGAAATATGCTTAAGAATTAGGTTGTTGAAAATAATAAAATGGAAGGTTAAGATTTCGCGGTGATCCCCTAAAAATAGGAAAAATTAGTATTGTGGGGCCTACGAACCAACCTTACTTGTTTGATTGCTTGGCACCCCCATGCCAACCGGGTCAGTCAAGATGTCGGAGGATTCAAAAATTCCTCTTTCTTCCTTCCAACAGGATGTTGACACAACCATGTGACTCAATGGACTACTACAAAATAAAAATTAGGATACTATTATCATGTTTCTTAATACTCCCTCCGTTCCACAATGAGTAACCCAGCATACCATTTCATACAGATTAAGAAAAGTGTAAAAAAGTAAGAGAGATAATATTATTTTTACTATAATACCCTTATTATGTATTGGAAATTGTGAACTTTTTAATAATTAGAGGGTAGAATTGGAAAAAGTGTATTGGAAATTGAAATGGGTCACTCATTTTGGGACATCATTTTATTCCAAATGGGTCACTGACGGAGGGAGTAATAATAATAATAATAATAATAATAATAATAATAATAATAATAATAATAATATAGAATCAAAAATAAATAATACCTAGGGTCAGTTATAACATCAAGTGATTCCAGCCCCTCTCGATCATAGTTGCGGTAGATCGAACTGTGGTTTTTCCTATCAAGTCTAGTGCCAATCACCATTAAACTAACTAACGATTGGTCTTAAATTCATATACTTATATATTCATTAGGTTGATATATTCATATCTCATAGTTAAATATAAAACTTTCTTACACTATTCTAATAGGAAAATTCTAATAGAGAATGCTAACATTTGCTACAAAAGCGAAAAGTTAGTAAAAATTAAATGTAGAAAAATTTAATTAAAATGCATTGATAACTTAAAAGAAAATTTATACAATCAGTTAATTATAGACGTTGAGTGTTGAAAGAAAATTGACTTTTATCTTAACCACCTATAAAGTAATGTAGACATATGATGATGATGACTTGACGGTGTAAAACTTTTTACATTAACATGTTACGTAGGCGAAATTAATGTTTTTTTTTTTAAAATTAATGGCAAGGACCAATTTGACTAACAAAACAATTTTTAAGTGACTAATATGTAACGTTTATTAGATTGGGGACAAAAGAGAAATATGAAATTAAGTTAAAGGACTTCGGCACTAATTAAACTTTTAGATTTTTATTGTCTTTTTTTAAACAAACTGTCTATTTAATTTATAAGTTTCTTAACATGTATCTTGGTTTTGTTTGGGAGTTCGGAGGGGAGAATTTTGAAACGCTTTTTAAAAAAATTATAGAGAATTTTAAATATTTTTAGAAAAAAGATTTTGTTTAGAATGATAAAAAGAGCGTTTATCATTAACCTATTTTTAATTTTTATAATACTATAACAATATAAATTATATTTGATTAATTTGTCTAACCCCTCCAAAATTCTTCAAAGCCCTCCTTCAATACAATTTTTTAGTTCCTCCAAATTAGGAGGATTTTGTGTTACAACTAAAAACAAAACCTTCTAAAAGCCTCCCAACGTCTGAAGCATAGGTATTTCTAAAATGATAAAGTACCGGTATCGGGTACGCACCCGTACCGGGTACACGTACCGTATTCAAGCTACTTCAATTTTTCTAAATATTCGATTATGAGTGAAATTTGTGGTTATGTCGAATATCAATATCGTATATTTATGTATTTTAATTTTTTTGATATTGTATCTTAACATTATTTATGATCTTTTAAAACTTTTACAATAATATTTTGTTATGAAACTAAGAATTTAGTTCTCTATTCATACATTTTATAAAATACTCTTATTTTTATTATCGTACCCGTACCTTGATTTTTTTTAAAATGGTGTATCCCGTACTTGTACCAGTACCCGCACCGAAAACCGTATCTGTACCTAAGCATCATAGCTCCCAACCAAAAAATCCTTCTAGTCTTTTCACTCTATCTTTTCCTTTTCTTTTTTTTAAATTCTCCCATCCCTTCTCTTCTAAACTTCCAAACAAAATTTTAGAGTATAAGTTAGCATTATCTTAAAAAGGTGTCTAAAGCTAAAAAAAAATTTCTGATAGAATTTTCAAGTTTATAATGCCTCTCGCTTTAAGTATAGACGTCTTTTGAACAATCTATACACCTTTTGTTTAAAAGAATTAATATTTTGTGTTAATATTTTTAAATTTAGTTTATTTTTAAAAGAGAATAAATTTTAATGATATTAAAAAGAGGATAAATACATTCTACATAATTAAAACATAAAGATACATTTTTTAAATACATATGAGTAAAACAATATATTATATTATATATATATATATATATATATATATATATATATATATATATATATATATATATATATATATATATATATATATATATATATATATATATATATATATATATATATATATATATATATCAAGTGATATCACTTGAATACGAGATGGACATAAATACTATTTTATCTATTTGATATAAAATAAAATAAAAAATGGAATAGAAAAAAAGAGAAGAAGAGAGTTTATTGTATTATTCACATTTTAACTTTTAGTTTCGAATACAATATGAGTCATATTTATAGGACACATGTAATGAATGAGAAATTAATACTGAATCCGCTCATTTATTGAAATACCTAATCATGTCATTTATAACACTCTCCCTTGGATGTCCATCAACAATATGCCTCATTAAAACCTAACTAGAAAAAATCCAGTGAAAAAAGTTCTAGTGAAGGAAATTATAGGGAGACAATCGTCCATTATTCATAACAGTCCCACTTGGATGTTTGTTTAGGATATGCATCGTTAAACCTTTTTAGGAAAAATATAGTGGAAAAATACATAGTAAAGGAAAAAGAGTACAATATTCTTCTAAGATAAATTCATTTCTCCCCCTCAAGTGAACGATCATTTCTTCGATGATGAAGACCAATCTTCCGTACTAGTCAGTTAAAAGTTCTATTTATTAGTGACTTTGAGAAAAGTCTAGAAAATTATCACTTGAACGAATTTGTTGGATGCTTATATCACTACTTTTTTTGAAGATCACGTGTAAAAACGAACTTTGGAGAAATATGTTTTGTCTGGTCTCTTTTAATGTAACCATCTTTTAATTGAGCAATACGTGCAATATTATCTTCATCTATGGTTGTTGTATTTATTTATTTGGAAAAAAAACTACAAGTCTATTGTATGTTTTAAATTAGGGACATTAACAAAATACATTCTCAGCATGATTCATGTAATGCTAAAAGTTCTGCATGATTAGATAAAGTTGATGTTATTGTTTGTTTCACATATGTCCATGAAATAGTTGTAACACCATAAATAAACAACTAATATATATGATCTACTATTATGAGAATCTGATAAGTAACTTATTTCTGCATAACATGCTAATTCTAATTTGGATACTTTGGAATAAAACAAATTTGTGTCCATTGTACTCCTAAGGTAACAAAGTATATGTTTAACATTGCTTCAATGTCTTCGTGTTGGTGAAGAACTGTATCTTGCTAATAGATTGACAGAAATTTATATATCATGGCATGTATAATTAGCAAGGTAGATCAATGCTTGAATCACACTGAGATATGATACTTCTGGATCAACTGATTTTTTATCCTTTTCTCGAGGTCTTAAAGAATCTTCTGCACATCCAATAATCGGACACCATAGGGGTAGACAACATATGAGATTTGTCCATATAGGTACTTCTGGACAAACTAATTTTTGATCCTCTTCTCAAGGTCTTAAAGAATCTCCCGCACATCCAATGATTTGATATTATAGAGGTAGACAAAATATGAGATTTGTTCATATAGAAACGTTTTAACATTTTTGTTATATAACAAACGAGATTTGTCCATATAGAAATGTTTTAACTCTTTTGCTATATAATCTTCATGGTGTACAAAAATTCCATTGTCTAAATGGTCACTTAGGACTTCGTCTTTTCCAAGTCCCTCATCTCAAACAATTTCTGTAAACAACTTATAGCATTTAGAAGCTCTCCACTAGTTCCAATAATATTTATGTCATCCACATGGATATCTATTATAGCAAATCATTTTCTAGATATTTTCATAAAAATGTTAATTCTCTATTTTATGATTTACATTAATTTTTGTAAAACAAATTAGGCAGCAACATGTTAAATAAAATGCTATAACTTGCAGAGAAACCATGTTTTACAAGATGTCCTATCATGATCATTTGACATCGTGTCTATTACAGTTTACAGTTTGGATTGTGTTAGTTTGTTACAAATGCAGAATATTTTGGGAATATTATGCAATTCTATGCGGCGCTCAATTTAAGGATAAACGATTTTATCTGTTTTCAAGATGTATTCTTAGTTTCTAAATATGGAGACTATTTAGGAAACTAATGATTGAAGACCTATTTTTATGGAGAAGCTTTTACAGAATTTTAGCAGTCTCCTTGCTGTGTTTTTGAAGCCCAAATCCAGTCCAGATGTTTGCTTTAAATGGATTGTCACTAACCTAGTTTTAGTGTGGAACATACGTGTAATTTTGTTAGGGTTTGTTTGTGTTAATTGTGAGCTTCTCTAATGACATATTGATATAAGAGTAGGATTGTTTCTATTGTGTTGTAAGTTATTTTTGTTAGAACAAGATTTGTTCTGATCAATATTCTTAGTTTTGATGATAACAAGGATATGAATTTTGTGTGAGATAATGTGGTACTCTAATACATTGCAATTTCCATTTCAGGAAATATATAAAGAGTATGCACAAATCAGCGCTCAGAAGCTTTGTCTCAGAAGGTTCAGCATGCAACATCAGAACATGGTCTGGAAAGACATCAGAAGATGGTCAAGGCAGAATCAGAACATGGGTCTATGGAAGCATCAGAAGAACTTGAGGTCAGAAGCAGAAGCACTGAAGTTCTCATGGTATCACGCTCAGAAGCACTTCAAGGTCAGAAGACAAGAAGATGCTATGCACCAAGCTGTTTGACTCTGATGATATTCAAATATTATATTCAAACATCAGATCAGAAGAAAGTACAGGTGGCAGGCTACGCTGACTGACAAAAGGAACGTTGGAAGCTATTAAAGGCAACGTCAGTAGACACATCGTGAACAAGGCTCGAGGTAGTTGACAAAAGCGTGAAACATTAAATGCAAAGCTGTACGGAACACGCAAAGCATTAAATGCATTCAACGGTCATCTTCTCAAACGCCTATAAATATGAAGTTCTGATGAGAAGCAAGGTTACGAATTCTGAACAACTCTGAACCAAATTCTGTGAATATTAACTTGCTGAAACGCTATTCAATTCAAAGCTCAGAAACTTCATCTTCATCAAAGCTCACTACATTGCTGTTGTAATATATTAGTGAGATTAAGCTTAAACGTTAAGAGAAATATCACTGTTGTGATTATAGCTTTTAAGAAGCATTGTAAAACTCTTATTTGATTACATTAATTTGTAAGTAACTAGAGTGATCAAGTGTTGATCAGGATACTCTAGGAAGTCTTAGCTTGTGTCTAAGCAGTTGTATTTAGAGTGATCACGTGGTGGTCAGGATACTCTAAGAAAGTCTTAGCTTGTGTCTAAGCATTTGTTCCTTGAGTGATCAGGTTGTGATCAGGATACTCTGGAAGACTTAGTCGCGGACTAAGTGGAAAACCATTGTAATCTGTTGCGATTAGTGGATTAAATCCTCAGGTGAGGTAAATCACTCCGTGGGGGTGGACTGGAGTAGTTTAGTTAACAACGAACCAGGATAAAAATAATTGTGCATATTGTTTTTATCGTTCAAGTTTTTAGACTACACTTATTCAAACCCCCCCTCTTTCTAAGTGTTTTTCTATCCTTCAATTGGCATCAAAGCGCCGGTTCTAAGGTGCAAGCACTTAACCGTGTTTAGAAAAGATTCAGGAAGAGAAAAACGCTTCAGTGAAAGATGGCTGGTGAAGATCCATCAAATCCAACTCCATCTACATCTGGCTCTGCTGAGCAATACAATGGTAACAATGGTTATACTAGACCACCAATATTCGATGGTGAAAACTTTGAATATTGGAAAGATAAACTGGAAAGTTACTTTCTTGGTCTGGATGCTGATCTATGGGATCTTCTGTTGGATGGTTACAAACATCCTGTTAAAGCTACTGGTGTAAGGCTCACGAGAAGTGAAATGACTGATGATCAAAAGAAAGATTTCAAGAATCATCACAAATGCAGGACTGTTTTGCTGAATGCTATCTCCCATGCTGAGTATGAGAAGATATCTAACAGGGAAACGGCCCATGACATATATGAGTCCTTGAAGATGACTCATGAAGGAAATGCTCAAGTCAAGGAGACCAAAGCTCTTGCACTAATCCAGAAGTATGAAGCCTTCAAGATGGAGGATGATGAAGACATTGAGAAGATGTTTTCAAGATTTCAAACTCTGACTGCTGGATTGAGAGTTCTTGACAAAGGCTACACCAAGGCTGATCATGTAAAGAAGATCATCAGAAGTTTGCCCAGAAGACGGGGCCCAATGGTGACTGCATTCAAGATTGCGAAGAATCTGAATGAAGTTTCTTTGGAAGAGCTGATCAGTGCCCTGAGGAGTCATGAGATTGAACTTGACACTAATGAACCTCAGAAGAAAGGTAAGTCTGTTGCATTAAAATCTAATATTAAAAAATGCACTAACGCTTTTCAGGCTAGAGAAGAAGATCCTGAAGAATCAGAATCTGAAGAAGAAGATGAACTGTCCATGATCTCCAGAAGGGTGAACCAACTCTGGAAGAGCAAGCAAAGGAAGTTCAGAGGCTTCAGAAGTTCAAAGAAATTTGAACGAGGAGAATCTTCTGGTGACAGAAGATCTGACAAGAAGAAGCCTGTCTGCTATGAGTGCAATGAGCCTGGACATTACAAGAACGAGTGTCCAAAACTTCAGAAGGAGAATCCCAAGAAGAAGTTTCATAAGAAGAAAGGTCTTATGGCAACATGGAATGATTCTGAGTCAGAATCAGGATCAGACTCTGAAGGAGAGCAGGCAAACTTTGCGCTGATGGCGACAGAAGATGATGGATCAGAATCTACATCAGAATCAGATTCTGAAGAGGTATTTTCTGAACTATCCAGAGAAGAGTTAGTTTCCAGTCTAACAGAGCTTCTTGAATTAAAAGCTCCTCTTAGTATCAAATACAAAAAGCTGAAAAAGCAATTTGAATTTGAAACTAAGAAGCTTGAGTTGGAAAATTCTGAATTAAAAGAAAAAGTTTTAAAATTATCCAATAATGTTGGATCTCCTTCTGATTCAGAAAAATCCACTCCTAGTCTGAATCATATTCTGAAAGAATATGATTTAAGTTTCAGGAAGTTCTTATCTAGAAGTATTGGCAGAAGTTAGCTAGCTTCTATGATATATGCTGTGTCTGGAAACAAAAGAGTTGGCATTGGTTATGAGGGTGAAATCCCATACAAGCTTGAATCTGTGGATGATATGAAAATATCATACAAGCCTCTGTATAACCAATTTAAATTTGGCCACTCCCATGATATTAAGCACACATCACATGCACAAAGTTTTCACATAACACACACAAAGAAGCATGTGACACAACCTAAGAAATATCATGGAACTCAGAATAAGAAATATCATGCTGTTCCTCCTGCTAAATATTTTGCTAAACCCAAGTTCAATCAGAACTTGAGGAGAACTAACAAGAAAGGACCCAAGAAATTGTGGGTACCTAAGTAAAAGATTATTCCTATTGCAGATATCCTTGGCGGCAAAGAGGACAGAAAGCAAAATGTCATGGTACCTGGACTCTGGGTGCTCGCGACACATGACGGGAAGAAGGTCTACATTCCAAGACCTGGTGCTTAAACCAGGTGGAGAAGTCAAGTTTGGAGGAGATCAGAAGGGCAGAATCATTGGCTCTGGAACCATAAGTCTTGGTAACTCTCCTTCCATAACTAATGTACTTCTTGTAGAAGGATTAACGCATAACTTATTGTCCATAAGTCAATTAAGTGACAATGGTTATGATATAATCTTCAATCAAAAGTCTTGCAAGGCTGTAAGTCAGAAGGATGGCTCAATCCTATTTACAGGCAAGAGGAAGAACAACATTTATAAGATTGATCTTTCTGATCTTGAGAAGTAGAAGGTGACTTGTCTTATGTTTGTTTCTGAAGAGCAATGGGTCTGGCACAGAAGATTAGGTCATGCTAGTTTGAGAAATATTTCTCAGATTAACAAACTAAATCTGGTCAGAGGACTCCTAAATCTGAAATACAAATCAGATGCTCTTTGTGAAGCATGTCAGAAGGGCAAGTTCTCCAGACCTGCATTCAAGTCTAAGAATGTTGTTTCTACCTCAAGGCCGTTAGAACTCTTGCACATTGATCTGTTTGGCCCAGTCAAAACAGCATCTGTCAGAGGGAAGAAATATGGATTAGTCATCGTTGATGATTATAGCCGCTGGACATGGGTAAAGTTCTTGAAACACAAGGATGAGTCACATTCAGTGTTCTTTGAATTCTGCACTCAGATCCAATCTGAGAAGGAGTGCAAAATCATAAAGGTCAGAAGTGATCATGGTGGCGAATTTGAGAACAGACTCTTTGAGGAGTTCTTCAAAGAAAATGGTATTGCCCATGATTTCTCTTGTCCTAGAACTCCACAGCAAAATGGAGTTGTAGAGCGAAAGAATAGGACTCTACAAGAAATGGCTAGAACCATGATCAATGAAACCAATATGGCTAAGCATTTCTGGGCAGAAGCAATAAACACTGCAGGTTATATTCAGAATAGAATCTCTATCAGACCTATTCTAAATAAGACTCCTTATGAACTGTGGAAGAACAGAAAGCCCAACATTTCATATTTCCATCCTTTTGGATGTGTATGTTTTATTCTGAATACTAAAGATCATCTTGGTAAGTGTGATTCTAAAGCACAAAAATGTTTCCTTCTTGGATATTCTGAACGCTCTAAAGGCTACAGAGTATACAATACTGAAACATTGATTGTAGAAGAATCAATCAATATCAGGTTTGATGATAAGCTTGGTTTTGAAAAACCAAAGCAGTTTGAGAATTTTGCAGATTTTGATATTGATATATCAGAAGTTGAAAAACCAAGAAGCAAAGCTGCAGAAGCTGGCAGTCTCAGAAGCAATGGATCAGAAGATCAAGTTGCTGCATCTTTAGAGAATCTGAGAATCTCTGAAGAACCAACAGTCAGAAGATCACCTAGACTTGCTTCAGCTCACTCAGAAGATGTGATCCTTGGAAAGAAAGACGATCCCATCAGAACAAGGGCATTCCTTAAGAACAATGCAGAATGTCAATTAGGTCTTGTTTCTTTGATCGAGCCAACTTCTGTTGATCAAGCTCTAGAAGATCGAGACTGGATAATTGCCATGCAAGAAGAACTAAATCAGTTTACAAGGAATGATGTATGGGACTTGGTTCCTAGACCAAAAGGATTTAACATCATCGGTACTAAGTGGGTTTTCAGAAACAAGCTAAGTGAGAAAGGTGAAGTGGTAAGAAACAAAGCTAGACTGGTTGCTCAGGGTTATAGTCAGCAAGAAGGGATTGATTATACAGAAACCTTTGCACCAGTGGCCAGGTTAGAATCTATTCGTCTATTAATTTTTTTTGCCACTCAACACAACATCACTCTTTATCAGATGGATGTCAAGAGTGCCTTCTTAAATGGTTACATAGATGAAGAAGTTTATGTCCATCAACCTCCTGGTTTTGAAGACTCCATGTCTCCGAATCATGTTTTTAAATTAAAGAAATCATTATACGGATTGAAACAAGCTCCCAGAGCTTGGTATGAACGTCTGAGTTCTTTCCTTCTGGAAAATGATTTCACTAGAGGAAAAGTGGACACTACTCTCTTTTGTAAAACATTTAAAAAGGATATTTTAATTTGTCAAATATATGTTGATGATATTATCTTTGGAACATCTAATGCTACACTTGGAAAGGAGTTTGCTAAGTCTATGCAGGCTGAATTTGAAATGAGCATGATGGGAGAACTCAAGTATTTTCTTGGGATTCAAATCAACCAAACTTCTGATGGAACCTATGTTCATCAAACGAAGTATGTGAAAGAACTTCTGAAGAAGTTTAATCTTTCTGAAAGCAAAGAAGCCAAAACTCCTATGCATCCAACATGTGTACTGGGTAAGGATGAGGTAAGTAAGAAGGTAGATCAAAAGTTGTACAGAGGTATGATTGGATCTCTTCTATATCTAACTGCTTCTAGACCTGGCATTCTCTTTAGTGTGTGTTTGTGTGCTCGATTCCAATCAGATCCAAGAGAATCTCATTTAACGGCGGTTAAGAGAATTCTAAGGTATCTGAAAGGTACTACTAATGTTGGTTTAGTTTACAGAAAATATAAAGATTACAACTTAGTAGGATTCTGTGATGCTGACTATGCTGGAGATAGAATAGAAAGAAAGAGCACTTCTGGATGTTGTCAATTTCTTGGAAGTCATCTAATCTCATGGTACAGCAAGAAGCAAGCTTCTATTGCCCTCTCAATAACAGAAGCAGAATATGTTGCTGCTGCTGGTTGTAGCACACAAATGCTCTGGATGAGAAGTCAGCTGGAAGATTATCAGATATATGAGAGTAACATTCCTATTTTCTGTGATAATACTTCTGCTATATGTTTATCTAAGAATCCTATTTTACATTCAAAAGCTAAACATATTGAGATTAAACATCATTTCATAAGGGACTATGTTCAGAAGGGTGTTATATCCTTAAACTTTGTGGATACAGACCATCAATGGGCTGATATCTTTACAAAACCCCTTGCTGAAGATAGGTTTAAGTTCATTCTGAAGAATATCAGTATGGATTTATGCCCAGAATGAGAAGATGAGAAGATCTTATGTATGAGTATCTTCTGAAATGAAATTGGATTTTTGTTTATAAGAAGTTCTGATTGAAATCAATTAGAAATTGTGATTCTGTTATTACTAACGTTTCATTGTCTAAGTTGATTTGGAATCTCTTTAAAAGCAAAACAGCTGTAACTGGCTATCCAGATGGTAAACACGTGTTCACTATTTCTGGACAAGCGTGCGTGCAGTTGAGGGGACGTCTACTTAGGTAACTGTGCAAATCACGTCTTTTGTCATTATTATCTCTCCTCACATCACGTAACATTAAATGCTATTCATCATTTCTTTTATTGTCCTTCTTTTCTTTTTATATTCCTCGAACGTTTCCCTCTTCCTTTTCCCTCTATTTATTCCGTCATTTCGTTGCATTTTTTTTAATAAGTCTTGGCTCTCTTTCTCCTTCTTTTTCTCTCTTGTCCAACAAAGTTTTTCTTTGGCATAAACCTTAGTCATTCATCTTCAACCTAGCGTTCATCATGAATCCTTTCAACTCAATAAGAACGAATGGAAGGGTTATTCAGTTACAGGATGTGAAGCATATCTTGGGATGGCTCTCCAAGTCTCTTTCAAGACAGATCTCTTCTTCAATGGTGTTATCAACATTTATCCAAAGCAAGAAGACCTTCTTGAGTCACTGGAGCCCGTTTGCAACATTAGCTCTCTATCTGTGAACTGTCCCTCACTTCCTCTTTGGTCTCTTGGATCTCTCCTACAGTGGAGGTTCTAGTCTGGACAGGCATGAAGAGTTTTTCAAGCTTCCATGGCTGAACAAACTGAAGACCAGAGGGTTCTTGAGTTGTTTGCGCAGTCTTTACGTAGGATAGAGCTTAGGTCTTAAGTCTTTGTAGTTTTCTTTCCTTGTTGCATCTGTTTTCCTGCATTCCTCTTTTGTAATACTTCTTGTTGAAATCAATGAAATGTTATTTATGTTTCTTTCATTTTGTCTCTTGCTTTACATCTGAATCTTCTATGCTTTTTGATGTTATGACAAAAAGGGGGAGAAAATATATGATAAATGATCTGATTAATATTATCAGTTACCGAGTAAAAAGACCCCACATTTACTAACAGAAGCTGCAAGCTTCATATGTTTTTAAGTTGTGTTGTTGCAGGAATCGAAGATTCAAGTTCAACATGAGAAGCAACGAGATGAGCAATGAGATGATGAAGCAACTCTTTAGAGAATCAAGCTCATGGATTCTTGAAGCAAGCTGAATGCTATGAAGCTTCAGAATGAGAAGCAAGAAGAAAGAATGATCAGAAATAGCTCTTGGATTCTTGAAGCAAGCTGAGTGCTATGAAGCTTCAGAATCAGAAGCAAGAAGCAAGAATGATCAGAAATTCTGGTAATAGAATATGATCCAAATCATTGTCTATTTGCTCTGATACATTGTCTATTGGATCTGATATATTCTATATGGCTTATATGGCCCTGATACATATTTTGTGTTCTGATACACATTTTATGTTCTAACTCATTCATGCTGAATTTTGTCATTTAGTTTTGTTCTGTAACATTTCAAGATGTAGAGATGCTCTGATGATGCTCTGGTACATTCAACAATGTTCTGATACAATCTAGCATGAAGTGATGTAAGAAGAAATTCAAAGCTCTGAAGCTATCCGAGGGAAGCAAAAATCAGAAGCTGTGAATGTTCTAAAAGATCCAGAAAAAACTCAAGTTCTGAAGCTGTCCTAAATGGAAGCAGGAATCAGAAGCTGTGAATGTTCTGAAGATCAAAGAAATTCAAGTTCTGAAGCTGTCCTAAATGGAAGCAGGAATCAGAAGCTGTGAATGTTCTGAAGATCAAAGAAGTTCAAGTTCTGAAGCTGTCCTAAATGGAAGCAGGAATCAGAAGCTGTGAGTGTTTTAGGGATCTAAAGAAATTCAAGTTCTGAAGCTGTCCAATGGAAGCAGAAGTCAGAAGCTATGAATTATCAGAAGCAAGAAGCTTATGTGATCGTCTCTACCGAAATAATCAGGGAAGTCTTTTATTATTAAAGTTCTTCGAGTATTTATTTCAGGGGGAGATTACTCATCTCAAGGGGAGATTGTTAATCTCAGGGGGAGACATATGCACATGCTTATGATATAGCTGTGTAATTTGTCTTTAGCCGTCTGCTCTTTCTGATCGCAAATTCATATCATTTATATATGTTTTTGTCATCATCAAAAAGGGGGAGATTGTTAGAACAAGATTTGTTCTGATCAATATTCTTAGTTTTGATGATAACAAGGATATGAATTTTGTGTCAGATAATGTGGTACTCTAATACATTGCAATTTCCATTTCAGGAAATATATAAAGAGTATGCACAAATCAGCGCTCAGAAGCTTTGTCTCAGAAGGTTCAGCATGCAACATCAGAACATGGTCTGGCAAGACATCAGAAGATGGTCAAGGCAGAATCAGAACATGGGTCTATGGAAGCATCAGAAGAACTTGAGGTCAGAAGCAGAAGCACTGAAGTTCTCATGGTATCACGCTCAGAAGCACTTCAAGGTCAGAAGACAAGAAGATGCTATGCACCAAGCTGTTTGACTCTGATATTCAAATATTATATTCAAACATCAGATCAGAAGAAAGTACAGGTGGTAGGCTACGCAGACTGACAAAAGGAACGTTGGAAGCTATTAAAGGCAACGTCAGTAGACACAGCGTGAACAAGGCTCGAGGTAGTTGACAAAAGCGTGAAACATTAAATGCAAAGCTGTACGGAACACGCAAAGCATTAAATGCGTTCAATGGTCATCTTCTCAAACGCCTATAAATATGAAGTTCTGATGAGAAGCAAGGTTACGAATTCTGAACAACTCTGAACCAAATTCTGTGAATATTAACTTGCTGAAACGCTGTTCAATTCAAAGCTCAGAAACTTCATCTTCATCAAAGCTCACTACATTGCTGTTGTAATATATTAGTGAGATTAAGCTTAAACGTTAAGAGAAATATCACTGTTGTGATTATAGCTTTTAAGAAGCATTGTAAAACTCTTATTTGATTACATTAATTTGTAAGTAACTAGAGTGATCAAGTGTTGATCAGGATACTCTAGGAAGTCTTAGCTTGTGTCTAAGCAGTTGTATTTAGAGTGATCACGTGGTGGTCAAGATACTCTAAGAAAGTCTTAGCTTGTGTCTAAGCATTTGTTCCTGGAGTGACCAGGTTGTGATCAGGATACTCTGGAAGACTTAGTCGCGGACTAAGTGGAAAACCATTGTAATCTGTTGCGATTAGTGGATTAAATCCTCAGGTGAGGTAAATCACTCCGTGGGGGTGGACTGGAGTAGTTTAGTTAACAACGAACCAGGATAAAAATAAGTGTGCATATTGTTTTTATCGTTCAAGTTTTTAGACTACACTTATTCAAACCCCCCCCCCCCCCTTTCTAAGTGTTTTTCTATCCTTCAATTTTATTCATTTATAAGCTTTTAAGTATTGAATGATTATGTATCATTCATGTTTCTTTTGATGCATTAAGTTGAGTGTAAGTTATTTTTTTATCAAGCTATTGTTCTTGATCGAAGCTTTTAAGCAAGATCAAGTATTGTATTTGATTGAGGGGTTTCTTAATCAAGTAGTGCTTTGTAATTGAATACTTAGGTGAAAGGCTGTCAATATCAATAACTGGGATTGGGACTGTAAGACATTGCTGCAGTGATTGGGAGTGAGAGGGGTTTCTCATATCTAGAAAGTTCCTAGCTAAAATTTACATTGGGTAGGAATTCAGTGAGAGGTTATAAATTGGAGGTTACTTAGCTTCGAATTAATACTGCTGATATTGGATTTTCTTACTCGCTTGGTAGCCCCCAGAGTAGGTGTTGTTCTACACCGAACTGGAATAACAATTATGTGTGTTCAAGTACTTTATAACACCTTTAAATTGTAATTACCTTGTCACTGTGTGTTTGTTCAGATGTCAGTGTCTCAACATCTCTTAGGACATCTGAGATATGCACACCAGAATTTCAAAAAAACAAGGACATTGAGATTCTTTAATACTAGTTTTCACATCATAGTATCTTTGAAATGACTCAATCGATTTTACCAAAATACATGTAAGTGTGGTTTGTAAACTTCTAATTTACTATAATACATAAGATTTCATTCTTCTAATTTGTTTCAACCCATAGTAAATAATAAAATAATTTAAACGAAAGATACTCATAAAAATTGATGACATGTGATTCAATTACAATTTTGTCATCTAAATCAAAAACTTATATATTTTGTTAATAATCACATAGTCCATAAACCAATATTAATATATTTTACTATGCTTTATAAAATTTAGAATGCAAATATTTAGTCAACAAATATTAATAACTCCATAAAATTTTTGCAAGAAATATATTTCTATAAACTAAATTGAATTAACATAATATATATATATATATATATATATATATATATATATATATATATATATATATATATATATATATATATATATATATATATATATATATATATATATATATATATATATATATATATTCTATTAGAAAATTAAGCAAAAAAAATATATTTATAAATATAAAATATAATATTTATATTTATTATACATTAGATAAAAGAAAGAAAAAACATAAAGGACAATAATTTCAAGAGAATAATATCAAAAATAAAAACATAAATAAAAAAGATTAATTATTGTGCACTGTCAGTGTCAAATTCTTTACACAGTCTGTACATCACAACCATTTACAAATATTATTTTATAAATATTTAAAATAGAAATTAAATTTTAATAAGTATGTAGTCACGATTCACTAACGGTATAAAAATACTTTACACTTTCCGTGCATATCAATTAAATTCTAAATAAGATAATATAGTTATTATTTAGAAACTACTGTATGGTAGAGATTCTTTCGTATAGAATGAAATTTTTCTATATAAATCGACTAACGGTTCAATTCATTATTTTTTAAATCATAGTATTTTAAAATAGAAAATTTCGTAAACTGATACAATATAATTATATACACAATCATCTTAATGCAATATAAGTTCAAATTAATATCACATATTCATTAATAACTTTGATTTTAGAAATCAACGAAGGATCCTAACTCAAAGATCAGATCCATTAGTATATCGATACTCAATCATATAATTTCTAGTTAAATGATCATATTTTTCATAATCTATATATATAGTTTATTAGAAAATTAATACTGTTTCTTGTTTTATTTTATTTCCAGTTATAATAAGATCCAATAAATCTTATAAATATCTATCACGATCTAAATATGTAATTATTCAAAAAATTAATCACAAATATTTATAAATATTTATCAATAATGATAATTTTTGAAATCATAAATAAAAGTTGGATATCAAAAGTTAATTGATCTTTATTTTCTTTTTTTAAATTACTTTTCCCCCTCTAATTTTCTTCTCTACAATTCTTTTTTTCTTGATCTATTTTTAACTAATTAAACTTTAAATATAATATTTTGAAATTTTAAATATTTCATTCAACAAAAAAGAAAGAGTTAAAAGGTAGTGCACTGACAATGTAAAATAGTTTTACACTGTCAACCAATAGAGAATCATCAATATGCCATGTCATTAAAGTTTTTTTTAAATAAAAGAATGTTTTAATTAGATACATGGTGGTGATTGGTTGACAGTGTAAAAATATTTTACACTGTCAGTGCATGACCCCTTTTCTCAAAAAGAAATATTATTAGCTTATTAAAATAATAGATTCTTTGCTCAGATTTTATATCTATCAAATAATATGATTTATGGACAAAATTAAGAGATTTGTGTGAGCTCTTTTCGGATATTTAAGAGATTTGTGTGATTACTTTAACAAACAAACAATCTTAATCTTAATATATATATAAATGGAAGGTTGTCATGATGGCAACCCTAGCCACATGTCATCATGATAGTCAATTTTAGCAAAAACCCTAATGTGTTATTTACTAATTTGACCCTACACTTAATGTGTTATTTACTAATTTGTCCCTACGTTAAAAATAAATAATAATAATAATTATTATTATTATAAAAATAAACATAATAAAAATAATAATTATTATACTTAAAACTTAAATAATAATAATAATAATATAATATTCAGCCACTACTATTAATAATAATAATATAAATAATAAATTATAATATAATATTCATCTAATAATAAAATAATAATAATTATTATAATAATAATATGATATAATATAGTACAAAATTTAACTACCACAATTAAAAATACTATTATTTATAAAAATTAGTTTATTTATTCTATTATGCACCCAACTATAATATTTAACACTATATTAATAATTATTAGAAATATATGAGGAATAAATAAAACAATTATCTAACAATATTACAAAAATATATATGTTAAATAATTGAAGTAGCAAATATATTATAAGAAAAATAATTTAAAAACAGAACTAAAGATTAACTGATATAATAGTTTAAAATTTATTAATATTTTATTTTAATACTTTCTAATATAATATAAAAATATTTTTTAAATATTCTATCTAAATATAAATTTTATTAATAAATAAATTTGAGAATTCCAATTTTGAAGTGATAAAATAAAAAAATAAAAAGAACTTTAAAACGTATATTTTGATCTAATATTATTTATAATATCTAAAAATAATATATGTATATATTTGGTTAATATCAATAAAGTTTTTAATAACTTTTTTACACATATTTTTAGATAAATGTAGTAATTTAGAGTTTATATAAAGTGACAAAACATTTTAATTATTAGAAATTTATGTGGAATAAATGAAATAATTATCTAACAATATAACAAAAATATATATATTTTAAAGAATTAAAGTAGAAGAAATATTATAAAAGTAATAATTTAAATAAAAAAACTAAAGATTAACTGGTATAATAGTATAGAATTTAAAAACATTTTATTTTAATACTTTTTAATATGATATAAAAATATTTTTTATTATTGTATTTAAATATAAGTTTTATTAGTAAATAAATTAGAGATATCGAACTTTTAAAAAAATGTAGTAATTTAGAATTTATATTAAGTAACAAATCATTTTAATATATATATATATATATATATATATATATATATATATATATATATATATATATATATATATATATATATATATATATATATATATATATATATATATATATATATATATATATATATATATATATATATTAAAGAATTGAAGTAGAAAAAATATTACAAAACTAATACTTTTAAAAAAGAACTAAAGATTAACTGGTATAATAGTTTAAAATTTATTAATATTTTATTTTAATACTTTTTAATATGATATAAATTTTTTTTAAATTATTGTATATTTTATTTTAATACTTTTTAATATGATATAAAAATAATTTTTAATTTTTGTATTTAAATATAAGTTTTATTAGTAAATAATTTAGAGATATTGAATTTTAAAGTGATAAAAAATGTTTATAGTTATATTTTGATTTAATATTATTTTTAAAATCGACAAATAATATTTTTTTGGTTAATATGAATAAAGTTTTTAATAAACGTTTTAGTCATTTTTAGAAAAATGTAGTAATTCAAAATTTATATAAATTAGTAGATCATTATATTTTTACTCGAATTATTTTATTGAAAAATGTATTTGAATAATAATTACTAACTTATATAATTTTTTTTCTTTTTAGTTTTTAATGTTATCATCATTGTATTTTAATTACAATTTAATTTTGGAACAAAAATCAGTTACAACTTTTATAATTATTGCAAAAATTAATATTTATAAAATGAATAGTTTTATGAAACGGCCAATAATAATATCATTTTATTATATTGAAACCGATAAATTTGTCCCATTTTCTACCTTAAATAGAAAACTTTTGTCAATTTCTTCTTCACACGTATATTTTAGAATTCATGCAAAACCTGACAAAACATCGAATATACGTCTCTTGCAATATCATCTACTATTCTACGCCGATTAAAAAAAGAATTGATTTTTTTTTATCTTTATCTAATATTCTAATCCAAAATCTCTTGGAAGGTTTCATCTTTTTTACCTCTATTCAAATCTATTTCATGTCAATGTTTTTCCGAATAAATTTTATTTTATCATTTTGATCTTATTTATATTTATTTTATATATTATTTTGATCATTTTTAAATTAATTTATACTCATATTCATATTTTATAATATAATTTATAATTATAATTTTGCAGGTTTCACAATTTGAATGGGAGTCTAATCGGCACAAGCTCCTACAAACAGTAATCTTAGCATCAATTTTGAAATATACGTCTCTTGCAATCAACCAATCATCTAGAGAATCTAAATTCTAGAAACAATAATATATATGTTTATGTTAAGATGTTTTTATTTTTTGGATTTATTTTTTATTTTTTTAATTTAATTTCCTTTGTCTTTTTTTATTTAAATCCTAAAAACAATAATATATACATGCTTATGTTAATATAATTTCTAATTATAATTTTGCAGGTTTTACCATTTGAATGAGAGTCGGCACAATAATAAACATGCATATGTTAAGATGTTTTTATTTTTTGTATTGATTTTTAATTTTTTAATTTAATTTCCTTCCTCCTTCTTCACACTTATGTTTTCTTTAGAATATAAATATATGTTGTTTAGTATTCTTATAATAAATATGCACATAAACTTATCAGCCTTCCAATTTAAAAGTTTGTAGACTTCTATGAATAACAATCTTTTAATGAATATTAATATATACGACTTTTGCAATCATTTGGATAAGCAAATTTCTATAACAATAATACATACGATTTCGTGTCCATATATAACTAAACCATTAATGACTTATTAAAAATATTAAAATATTTTTCTCACTATTTATGATTATTTGTCATTTCAAATTGTATTTCTAAAAAAATGATAATTCCATTTTACTATACTAATGACATTATCAATCAATGGAAACTCTCTATAATAATATTCGAATATTATAATAAACTCATATATAAAATAATATTTGAATAAACTCATTAGAAAAAAAAATCCTATAAGCATAATAAAATGATCTTCTATATTATTTTTAAAATTTAACTTTTTCTCAAATATCTGTTTATAAAACAACATATGATAATTACTTAAATAAAATCATTTAAAAAAATTCCATAAACAAATCAATAATCTACAATTTTGAAGTTTAAAATATTATATACAATAATAATAATATATTATGGGACAACCGCGCAACGCGCGGGTTATATACTAGTTATCATAATGATAACTATAACAATTATCACAACATAACAACACCTAATCAATTTATCATAACAAAATAGAAGACATAGTATAATAAACAAACAAAACAAATTACCAGCATCGTTTTTCCCTTTGGTATCATCCAGTCACTTGTCAAAATCATCACAACTCATACATATTATTTGTTCTCATATAGTTTTCTTCATTCTTTTAGGGTTTGCCTCATTATAGGTATTTCTTCTTCCTTTCTTAGTGTTGTTTTGGCCATTTGGCATGTGTGTAATTTGGTCAAAGAATTTGTTATTTTAAATTGCTATTGGTATATATTTTTTGTTGTCAAAACAATTTGCTATTAGGTATATGTTGAATGAAAAATTTAAGATTTCTAAGATATTGTGTTCAAACCTTAACCAATTAAAGAGATAAGAAAAATAGAAGGTTTAAAAAGTATGTTGGTCCCTGTAAGTTAGCATATTTTTGTTTTTAGTCCAGAATTTGGATTTTTTTGGGAAATGGCCCATGAATGTTAATTTTTTTTTGGTTTTAGTCCTTCAATTAAAATCGGTAGGAAATCAACCGATTTTAAATCCGCAGAAAAATTCGTAGAAAAATCCAAGAAATCTGCAAATTTTGAATTTAAGGACAAAAACAAAAAAGTTTTAACATTCAGAAACTGTTTTAAAAAAAAAAAAACAGATTAAAGACTAAAAACAAAAACACACTAATTTACAGGAAACAACATGTTATTTTAACCAAAATAGAATTACAAACAAAAGTAACAAATAAAAATGAAGAAAATAAATATCAATAGATTTTACAACATCAACCACTTTATTTTTTTTTTCTCATAAATGATAATTTAATTTTTTTTAATGTCAAATAAGCAAAGTACATTGTATGTGTCATTGAGAAATTTTCAAATAATTTAGAGACTAATTTATATAGACAAAATATTTGGGGCTGCCTTCCATGATAGGGAAGAGTAAGAGGGCTATTTTTTCCTTCATTAAGGATCGCATTTGGAATCGCATTAATTCTTGGAAAGGTCGATCTTTATCCAGAGCAGGTAAAGAAGTTATGATAAAATCTGTTCTACAGGCTATCCCGTCCTACATTATGAGTATCTTTATTATTCCGGAGACGGTTGTGAATGAGATCGAGAGGATGTTAAATTCTTTCTGGTGGGGTGGAGGCACTAATAATAAAGGGATAAGGTGGTTGGCTTGGGATAAACTAACTCGCTCCAAAGATTCAGGTGGGTTAGGCTTTCGTGATTTTAAGGCGTTTAACATGGCTATGGTTGCTAAGCAAGGATGGCTCCTTATGGAAAATCCGCATACTCTTGTTTCCAGAATCTTTAAAGCAAGGTACTTTCCGAGAACTCATTTATTTGATGCGAAGTTGGGTTATAATCCTAGTTATGTGTGGCGGAGTATTTGGATGGCTCGCGAGGTCCTTTCTCTTGGTTGTAGGTGGTGTATTGGTGACGGTAGGAACATTAAGGTTATGAACGAACCTTGGATTCGGGGAGATAGAGAGGGTTGTTTGAGGGCTCCCCAAAATCAAGGTGTGTATAATATAACTGTTAATGATCTCTTGATTCCTAATGTTAAACAATGGAATATGCAAGTTTTATGTGATCTGTTTGATAATACAGTTGTTAAAGACATTATGCAAGTTCCGTTGGCTGAGGAAGTGGTGGAAGACCGGCTGGTTTGGAAAGATGAGGCTAATGGTAATTATAGTGTACGGTCGGGTTATAGGATATGGAGGAAACATCATGATAGGGTGGACTCGGTAAAGGAAGGTATGAATTGGAATAGCTTATGGAGAATTTTAGCTCCGGCTAGAGTTAAACATCTCATTTGGAGAATTTGCAGTGATTGTCTTCCGTCGAAGGTACGCCTTGTTAATCATCATGTGCAATGTTCTCCTGTTTGTCTTCTTTGTGGTAATAACTATGAGGACGATTGGCATGTTTTCTTTGGGTGTTTGGAAACTCAATCTTGCTGGCTCTCGGCAGGTCTTTCTGATGTTATATTTCCCCGTGTTCAATCTTGTCGAGATACAAAGTCACTTATCCTTGATATATGTGCTAATGAGGACAGGAAAATTGCTGGGAGAGTTGCAGTTATGTTGGAAGGTTTATGGAAGAATAGAAATGACTTTGTTTGGCATAATGAAAAGGAAGAAGCTTCTAAGCTTGGTTGGCTAGCCTTTCATAAGTGGCAAGAGTGGTTCACAGCTCAAAATCCTAGAGACATTCAAGGTGTTAGCGGTAACTTGGTCAATTGGTCCCCTCCTCCTTCTGGATGGTTAAAATGCAATGTTGATGCCGCCTTCAATCAGCGGTTAGGGACTACTAATCGCGGTTGGTGTATTCGAAACGATCAAGGTAACTTTGTAGCTGCTGGTACTGCTTGGGACGAGTGTACTTTCTCCGTTTTAGAGGCGGAGGCCTTAGCTCTTAAAGAGGCTCTCCAGGTCGTTAGTACTTTATACCATGTTCCTGTTATTTTTGAGAGTGGTTCTCAACAGGTGGTAAATGCCATTGGCTCTAATTTATGGGGTAAGTCGGAGTTCTCGTTAATTATAAAGTCTGTTAAGTTGTTGTTATTAGATATTCCAAACTTTGAGGTTAAGTTTTCAAAGCGTCAAGCGAATATGGTTGCCCATACCTTAGCAAAGGCGGTCAATTCTTGGACTCGACGCTGTATGTTTGATGATATCCCTCCTTGTATTACGCTACATTTGATTAATGAAAGTTGTTAAGTTTGTTTTTGTCAAAAAAAAAAAAAACTTGGATCACAAAACTTCATTTAAGCTTATTTTATAAATGAATCACTTATTGAAAGATCAAAACTTTAATAAATTTGAGAAACAGACTCGTTTTCTAATAAAATTTATTGTATATTTGTGATTTGTCTAAAATTAATCTACCTCTATGATTATCTTAAGGGTCTTGCTAACAAATGCTCTCAGCAATTTTTTAAGAATATTAAATAAAAAAAATATTTTTATAAAAGTTAATATTTTAATTTACAATGCATTTTTAATGCATTGAATACACGCATTTTTTAAAAACTTTACTATTTTAATCACTTATCAAGAACACTCATTATCATTTTCCATATCTTAATATGAACCTGTTATAAGTTCTGTTTAAGAAAAATAAATCTGTTGTAGTCCAAACTATAACGAACTTTTTTTTGTAAGATCAAGTATAGTCTGCAGTCATTTTTATGTTTTGACAAACTGTCTAATCTAAAATAGGCTGTTGGGGGTAGAGTTGGCAATTTGGACTATCCGATTCGTTTCGGGTCGGCCCGTGACGGGCTCAGGCCTTTGGTGGACCGAATTTAAAAGTCTGAAATTTAAACGAGTTAAAATTAAATTGTCTAAATTCGGCTCTTCACGAGTTTCGGTTATTCGAACCGGCCCAAATTATATTTAATATTTATTTTTAAAATTAAAAAATTAATATACCATATAATAAAAACTAAAATATATATTTATATTGAATATTAAAAATAATACATTTTAACTACATGCATAATATCTAAAATAAATCATCACATAAATATACCATTTCAATCAAATAATTAAGATTTAAGTGTAAAGAACTACTCACCCTATATGATTTAAAAATTAAATTTCAATAAAATTAGTCTGTACATAATAATTTATTAATTATAAAATATAGAAAAAATGAATTATATCTATATAAACTAATTCTTTAACTCAGATTGATGTGAGTGTATTTAAAAAAATA
Organism: Vicia villosa; assembly: GCF_029867415.1. Lineage (NCBI taxonomy): Eukaryota > Viridiplantae > Streptophyta > Magnoliopsida > Fabales > Fabaceae > Vicia > Vicia villosa. The sequence continues at coordinate 72,872,968 of NC_081180.1, read as the reverse complement.
ATGACATTAAGTATGTTAGAATTTATGTTTTAAAAAAATAAATTAAACAAACGGACTATCCGAAATTCGGTCGGGCTATCTCGGATAATAAACGAATTAAAATATTTGTGTTCAAGTAGGGTATTTTTTATGGGCTTTTGGACCGATTCGGATAGTACGGCCCGTTTTTCCGGCTCTAGTTGGGGGACTACTTGAGAATATATTTTTTCTCTACAAAATTACAATGAAAAGCTATATGTATATCATTATTTGGATTACTTTTTAGGATAGTATTTATCATTACATTTATAAATCGATATAATATTATAATATTAGTATATAGAAAAAATAGTATTATTATATACATATTAGTCCTCTTAATTATTTGTGTAAAAATTAAAATTTCATCAATTTAATCGTTATATGTTTATATATTATTTTAATAAACATGCATAGAGAACATATTATATAAATTAAATGTATGTAAAAGTAAAATCTTATAGTCAATAGTTTATATATATTTTAAAAATAATATAATACGTCAAATTGAATTTTCTTATGACATATCTATAAAATTTAAAATTTATAAAAATGTATAGTCTTTATATTCAATAAGAACTATTAGTTTGACAGTTAAATTTGTGAAATTTACATAAAATTATCAAATGAAATAATTTTACATAAAATTTAACTCAGTTTGCAAATAGCCCTAACTCGCTAAGTTCTAACTCGCTAAGCACACGGCCTATTTTTGACTAGCACGTAAACCCTTTATTCACCATGAAGGGACTTAACAAGGTAAATTAAAATAGAGTTTCTCGAAATATTAAATTATTTAATATGAAACTTTTGGGTAAATGGTTGTGGGTTTATAAGAACGAAAAATATATTTTGTGTTATAAAGTTTTATCATGTAAATACAGGTTGGTAGAAGAGGGATGGTAAAAGGCTTCTTGAATGACTCCTTCGGGTGGAGGAAGATTCATTGAATAGATATCTCTATTAATGACTACTTTTCATGTCTTTTAAATTTACACTCATAATACATTCAATATGTTTAGATAGTTGAAAAATACTTTTTAAATATTGATATGATATAATTTGTCAAGTAAACAAACTAAATTCTAGGAATATATTTTGGTTTAAGAGTCTTTTTACAGTCAGATGACTAATGTTGTCATATTAATTAAGTGATCTAGTGATTGACATTTAAATAATACAATTGTTACCAAGTCGTTATTTATAAATAAATAACTACGACAAGCAACATACATTGATATGATTAATACTTTGAAATATATAATTGATCAATTTTTTTGGTCAAAAAGCATATCTTTATTAAAACCAAAAACAATGAAGTACACGCCGATCGTAAGGATCCCGGCTATCTAATAATTCTATTAGTACTCACATCAATGTGAGATCTAATCTTACTATTCTTAATACCTCTAGCTACAATAATATCAATAATCTTTCCTAATAAATTTCTGTCAATATCCTTTTGGGAGAAAATCTTCTCATTTCGACTCTTCCACACTTCATAAATTGTTTCAGCACAAGCAATTTTCAGAAGCTGACACAGCCATCCTTTTTTATGTGTTTCGGACATTATCCAAACCCTCTCTTCATTCCAACCATGCGGGCTTCTGTGCACTCCCATCCACTCCAAAATACCTTTCCAAACCATATGGACATGGCTACATTCAAAGAAGAGGTGGTGAATGCTCTCCAAATTATTGCAAAATTCACACGTCGGATTCACGCTAATCCCAAATTTTAACAGTCTGTCCTTAGTAGACAGTTTACCATGCAGTACCAACCACAAAAGGAAAATAGCTCGTGGTCGGGCCAAATTATGCATTATCATGTGTCGCCACTCAACCTTGTTCATCGTACCCCGTATGGCAATATAAAGTAATTTAGTTTTGAACTGTTTACCTTGTAAAACATCCTGCCAATACTGCATATCCTTAATATCATCTCGACATTTCATCATTTTTTTCACAGTCCATGAACAGCTTGCTTTCACCTGCCGCACCCATAGCTTGTCCGCTTTAGCTTGTAAATTCCACCGCACCCATAATATAATTGATCAATTGTTTATATTATAAATTAGTTAAGGACATCTAATCTCAACAAATCTACTTATATGTTTATTAATCAATTTTTTATTATTAGTTTACAAAATTAATATTGATAAAAATTTACACTTAGAATCATAATGAATATTGAACACCAAGAAATATACACCAAATTTCTATCAATATGATAAAACAAATGCTTTTGATGGCTAAACTACACACCAATTATTTTGAAATGAACTATTTTTTTTAACTAGTTGTAGTTTAAATATTTTTTTGCACATGGGCTTTTATTACCTTTAAGTAATAAGATATATAAAATTATTTGACACGAGACTATTGTCAATTATGAGAAGTTAAAATGCTTAGTGGATTCATTTCTTTTCCATTGATTTAAAAAAATCATACAAAAACTTGCTATGATATAACACCATTACAAAATCCTTGACAACAAAAGTGAATCTAAATCATAATTCAAATTCATTTATGAAGTCTATGATATTTTAACTAATCTATAAAGGTTTAAGGCCTATTAAAATTTTGGTACTTAATTCGGATGTGGTCCCTTCACTATCTTATTCAAATTCACATTATACTCACGTGTTGTCATAATCTTCTTCACGCCCTTGCGAGAATCATACTAAAAAACGTGAAAAGCCTAATACATTTTCTGCTCATTTTTTGTTTTTTTAGTATATTGAACTATGTTTTCCCATTTAACCATTTTAGTACTCATATCTTGCATCTTACATTTTCATAATAACATTCATTTTTTTATCTTTTTCAAATTAAGTTCAAACTAGATTATTATTTTTTTTGCTGTGTTTCATGTTCTTGAAGTGAAATATTGAAAAGGAAAAGGATAAGTTTTTTTTTCTTTTTGAATGTTCATTAGTGTGTGAACTTGTTGGTATTGAAATTTAGCATGTTTTGAGAGGAATTGGTGATTATTTTTCAACCAAGAAAGAAAATTAGGATTTGTTTGTGACTTTAAAATTGAAAAAAATTATTCTTCAATTTGAATGTTTTGATTTCTTGGGTGTTTAAAGAAGAAGGAATTGAATTCTACATTAAATCCAAATCAATTTCCTATGAATTTTATAAACATGTATATCATCATATATTATTAATAAACTTTGATCTATGTTGACAGAAAGTTAAATGTATTCAACACAATGACGACATGTTAAGAAACAAATATAAGTATCTCAATATTGTTCTTTTAACATTTGTATTGTCTTTAATGTATGCATAGTGATTATTCTTTGGTTCTTTCTTATTAGTTGAAAATTCATATTCTTGGTAAAAGTTGCTGTGTATTAAAAAACTAGATTTTACACATTTGTTGTATTGAATTATGTAACAAACTAATTTTTTTATCAATTAGGTTTCCAAGTGATTAAATTTCATGTTTGATGCTCCAACAAACTGATTTTTTTAATGAATTAGGTTTTAAAGTGATTAAACTTCACGTTTGCTGCTTTATTATAACATTTTTGCTCCGAGTAAATTTTTGTAAAAAGTAATATAACATTTTATTCACCTCTCTGGAATTTAGAACATATATAGTCAAAATTTGATCTTTGTTGTATATTTATCTTTTCTATTGCAAACGATACTCTAGTCGCAATATTCGTTTTCATCATTCATCTTACTATCTTATCTCATCTTCATTTTTTTTTAATTGAACATTGTTTATATTATATGACTCGTTCGTGCATGTGTTCATTGTTCATGGGTTAGTTGTGAACATATATACGTTTTTGTATCTTATTGTGTTTTACGTGTTACATGTTAACTGTGTTATGTCATACGAGTTAATATTCATTGTTTATTTTTCAGATGTTTTTGTTGTTGCTCATGCCTTAAATGTGTTCATTGATTCAAGCATATATATTTTTTGTTCATTTTATTCACAATATTAATGTATTCAAGTGAACGTCATGAATTTTGTTTCAAACATTCACATTGATATTTTTATGATACTTTAATTTTTTTCTTTTAATTTGTATTTATTATTATTATTTACATTTATTTTAGTATTTCTTCTAATATATAGTGAATTCTTTTTACAAAAATAGTATTATTTTGTTATTTTTTTGTTATGCAGGGAAATATAGTCGTTTAACACTAAGTTAAAATACACCAGAATTTGTTTTGAATCTATCATTTCTCACTTTCTACTGTTTTTCTATTATTTCACTAAAGTTACCTTAGTGTCTTGTGAGTGAAAAATACTTGTGAGAGTGTGATTGTACTATTGTTCATGCTTGAGTGTTCTTCATAAAAAGTGTGATTATCTTGTTTGATTTAGGTGTTTGGCTCTTGAGATTATCCTAATAAAATCTCTATTTTGTTTTTGAGATTATCTTGGTAAAATCTCTATTTGGTTCTTGATATTAGTCAGTCAAAATTTTTGTTTGGTTTGTGAGATCAATCGTCAAAAGCTCCATTTAGTTTGATGGATCAACTTGTGTAAAATATCTTATATATTATAATAAGGTTTGTGGACATATCTTTAAAAGCTTAATACTTTTAATCAGTTAAACTCTCAAGAAGAAATTCTTGGAGACATGAGTAGACCAGGTGGTTAGGTTGAACCTGTATAGTCTTGGTGCAATTTCTTTATTATTATATCTTTATTTTCTGTCATTTAATTTTCCTTCTTATTTATCTCTTTCCTTTATATTTTCTAGTGCTTTATGTCTACACTAACATAAATTGTTTTTAAAGTAATTTTTTTAATTAGTCACTAATTTTGAATATCATAATTCACCCCTTCTTATGTTCGGAGTCACTTGCTCAGCAGTTAAAACTCCCATCAAACCATGTATCTCCATTAGAAAGGAATGTAGATACCTCCTCAAATTCCTCATCTCTGTTGGCTATAACTCCACCTACTGGGACCATATTTATCTGAAGAAATGACCCCTACAAAGTGAAAACTGAAATTCTTTTTTATAAAACTGAATCTATCTTTATCTAGATGTTTATAGTGAATATGTTGTCCTATTCATGATTTGTGTCAACAAACTTAATATCCAAAATTTATTTACGAACATGGTCTTGAATAAAATGAAGTTTAATTTCAATTTTTTTTGGCTCTTGAATGTGTAATCAGATTTTTATACAAACAAATTGCATAAGTATTATGTAAAAAAAATATAGGAATGTTATTCACTTTTATCTGATAATCCTATAGTTAATTTTTCATCAAAAGAAATTAAGTGCTTCAATTTGCAACTGATAGTATTCTTCTTCATTTGTTGATGATGTTAACGTTGATTACCTTTTGTTTGACCAAAAGACTAATTTTTCACCAAGGAATCAACAAATTTAACTGGTGTTTTTTTCTTTCAACTCTATCTCCAGAATATACAACAACAAAAAATCCTACAAACTTATAATCTATTGATTTCTTATCAAGCAAACTAAGGTTAGTAGTTCTTTTTAGATATTTAAAGAATCTCTTAACTAATGTTATATGAGACTTTTTAGGATTTAGTTGAAATTGAACACACAAGTACACACAAAATAAAATGTCAGATCTAAAGGCTCTAAGATACAAAAGAGGCCATAACATACCTCTGTATATCTTTTGATCTACCTTTGATCTTGTCTCATATTTTTAAAGATTGTAAGTAGGGTGTTATGTGTTAGAATTAACTTACGTTTCATGAGATCAATTTTCTTCAAGAGTTATTTTGTATACTTATATTTATGTATATAAACTCCAATAAAATATTGATTGACTTGTATGCCAAGAAAAATTTTCAATTCCCCCATCATGTTCAATTCAATTTCCTTTTGCATTATCTTATAAATTTCTAGATAAAGCAAGACATTAGTAGAACCAAAAATAAATATCATTCACATGTTTTTGAACAATCAAATTTAAGTTTTAGCCATTTTTCTAAATATTGTTGTATCAACTTGACCTCTTTCAAAACCATTATCAAGATGGAAATTATTCAATCAATCATACCAAGCATTGGGAGCTTGTTTAAAACCACAATGTGATTTTTTTAGTTTTAAAACATGTTTTGATTTCTTAGATTCCTTAAATCCTAGAGGTTTTTTAACATAAACTTGTTTAGTAAACATGTCATTTGTGAATTCACTTTAGACATCTATTTTAAAAAGGATGGTATCATGATTGAGAACATAAGATAATAATAATAATCATTTAATTGATTTTAATATACCTACATGAGAATTTTTTTTAGTGTAATTAATACTTTCTCATTGACTATAGCCTTGAACTACTAGTCTAGCTTTGTTTCTTACAACTTATACCTTTTCATTGAGCTTGTTTCTAAACAGCCACTTAGCTCCAATGTGCTCTTCCTTTTTGGAGTAGTAACAAGATCCAAAACATAACTTCTTTAAAATTGATTTTGCTCTTTTTGAATAAAAACTATCTAATCGTTATCGCGTAGAGCCTTTATATGAAAGATGATTCATTAAAAGATATTAACCATATGAAGGTGAAATCATTTCTAAAAGATTATCTAGTTTTGTATATGTCTTCCTTGCTACCCAAGATAAGTTCTTCTCCATAAGAAGACTTATTCTTCCATTGATCACTAGGGTTGTGTCAACTAGCATCATCTAGTTCTCTACATGATTCTTCTCCATAGTCTTACGTGTTACCAAAGCCTTGTTCATAAGAGGCGTCATTTCTAGAGACAATGTTTACAAATGTCTTTTCTCTAGGGAATATTGGTGTTGGATTTTCCACTGGCCGAGTATCTGTAAATGGTTCTACTAGCTTTAATGTATCTTAGTCAAGCTCTTTGTAGTTAAACCTTACACCAATTTATTCTTCAATAACGAAAAATTCAATGTTATATATTATGTAAGCCCATGAGATACCCTTTCATGCTTTTGAATCAAACTTTTTAAGGTGCAATTTGGTTTTTAACACTTAACACGTACAACCAAATTTCTTAAATCTAGATTAAGACCCGCGCGAACGCAGTTGTAAATTAGTTTATTCATTTTCTATTGAATTTTAAATATGTTAAGAATTTATTTTGACAAAAATTGATTAATAAATTTATATTATAATAATTTATTATGAATTAATCACACATATAAAGTTACATTTTATTTGAAAGAAAAATACATACTGGAAATTGAGAGTGACATCTGGAACTTAGTTTTGCAAATTTAAACTACTATAGAGTAGTTTTTCATTCATATGTCTTTTTTGTATTTATTTTTTATTTATGATTTAAATCTTTCATTTTAAATTGCTAATGATGTGTATTTATTTTTAGTATTAAATAAAATTTGATGTTTATTGTGTCTATTTTGTCAAACTATTGTTATATGATGAATAAAAGGTTGCAAATGTTAGTTACTATATTAGTCTAATTTATTTTTTAATTAATTATTTTATTTTTTAATAATAGAATTTGAAATAATTGTCTAATTTTATCGTTGACATTTATTGAAATATGACTGTTTTTCTTTTAGACATTATTATCTCTAGTTTTATTATACTCCGCATTGTCAAAAAAAAATTTAAAAAAAAGTAAACTATAATTCATTTTGGGAAAACTCTATATCCTTGTATTTAAGAATAAAAAATCTTGTTGTTTGTTTTTAGTTTATTTGTTTGATACAATATGAATAATATAGTAGTAAAACATAAATGCACAATAAAAGATAGTTGCATATTTTATTATATTTTAAGATCAATTGAGAGTGGATTATTTTTAAAAATTGTGCAAGAACTACTTTGAGATTAAAGAAATTTATTTCGAAGTGTTATTTTTAGTGCTATAATTTTAAGAAAACAAAAAGTATTTTATAGTGTTTGGATTCACACATATCCATTTTAATTTTGAAATACATAGTTGAAGTAATTATTGTCTTGTTATACCATTTAGTTCAAAATATTCTCTTTTTTTTTTGCTGGGGAAGGTTCGAACTCGTGACCTCCTATAGAGAATAGATATTGTATTTAACTTTTTGAATAATAAAAATGAGTTGCGGGAGGTGCCATATAGGACTATGGGGTGATGTGGCACAAATGTAGTTGAAGTGTCAGCGATAGGATGTGCGCTTCTGATTTAATATATTATAAATAGATATAAAAATACTTGGATAATTATACATTATTATTTTAATAGAAAATAAGTGACATAATGAAAGGAATTTGTTACCAATTATTCAAAATACTATAAACTTTTTCTTCTGATCTATTTTCCATCCAATGTTGTCTTCATTATCATCTTATGAGTTGCTAAGTTGTACACTAGATGATGTTGATGCCATTAGAGAAAATTTTGCATGTTCCTCTTCTTCATCAAAGGATTTATCGTGTTCATCACATTTGCACATGTTTTTTCCTCTTGATCAATTCTTCTTGGATCTATCTTTCTCTAACTTGAAAAATTCATTTATGAAATATCTAAGTTCTGCGCATTAATGAAAAATGACCTTCTTGTCATATTCCTTCTTGTCTTTTGGGTCTTCTGAATGCTTGAAGTCTCTATTAGGAAATTTCTTATTCTTTATGGCACACAAATATTATACTTTCTTGGAGAAAAGGGAAAACTCATAATCTTTTGTTCCTTCTTCAAGATCTTCACGTTCTAATTCTTCATCTAGTATAGACTTGATCTACTTGCACTAAGATTTAAAGGAAAATGATACTAGCTTTCTCTAAGGTTTGTATTCATCAAGATCTATCCCATGACTCCAAAGGGAGATGATAATAAGATATTTAAGAGGTAGGACATTCATATCCTCTGTTTCTTCAATATCAGTCATCTTTGGTCTCCATTTTTTGCCAGATTTCTAAGGATTTTCTTGACATGATCAACACTAATATAACTTTCGTTCACCACTTTGAGTATGTTAGGAGAGAATATGGACACAAAAGAGGTCTAGAATTTGGGGGGGGGGGGGGGTGAAAAGACATATCCCAAAAAGACAACTTAAAAAACATTTTAGGTCCCATAAATGAAATTAGAGATTTTAAAATACACGGAAGAAAAACATAACACTAAGAAAGCTTGGAAGCATATAAATGAATTAATCTAACAGAATCATTACAAGACATCACTAAAGGCACGATGCTTTCAAATGCAAGTCAATTACTCCCTCTGGTCCTTTTTATAAGAGACACTTCACCTTTCTAGATTCATTGAATAATTAATGAATTTGATCTATAATACTGACTAGGTACATTAATTATTTAATGAATCTAGAAATATGAAATGTCTCTTATAAAAAGGACCGGAGGTAGTACAAGATAACCATAATCGATTTAAACAAAGCGGTTTAAAAACATTTCATGTAGAGATTCAATCAAGACATAATTAATTTTTTTATGCATCGTAAACCTAAGCTTACACATTAAAATGCTATAAGCAGGATATAATCTAAATAACATACACATGATATAATAATGAACTAATGCAATAGCTACAATAATGAATGCAGAAATCAAAGAAGATAAGGGAAGAAATAAAAGATACATAGAGATATATAGTGGTTCGGTGTTCGTCCTTGCTTTGATTTCTCCACTCTTCAATGGTGTTAAATGAGGAACCTTGTTTTGTAGGTAATAGAATTTTTTTTTTGATGACGACAATTTTGAATAGCTGTAAAAGATTATAAAGATAAACATCAACATGATGACAACTACGAAGAACGGTAAAAGATCAGAAAGATAAACATCAACATGATAACAACTATGAAGAACATAATAAGATATTCATCATGATAAAGATGCAACATGATGTTAACTGTAAAATATAAAAAAAGATAACACTCAGCATAGTAAAGATGCAATTGTGAAAGTCAACCAATGCACTTAAGCGGTTAAAGATGCAAGTCATGTGTTTGATAAAGGATTGATAAAGTTTTCAGATAAAGCTTCAGACATTAACAAAGGTTGTTCAGACAAAAGCCAACAAACATATTATATCAAAATCTTTAGGAGATCTGAAGCAAAGTGTCAACACAATGAATACACCACACACATGCTAAGGGAAGTTATTCCAATTTAGAAAGTGAGTGAAACTTTTGTAAAAGCAAAAGTCTTTCTTTATAGAAGTAGATGGCTATAAGCGTACAAACACTAAAAAAAAAATTATAAAAAGTTTTGAAAAGAATAAACCTTAAGAAGTATATATAGAAGTTGCATAGAAAGAGACGAGAGCATTCAAAAAGCCAAAAAACAACAATTTATTATTTTCCCCAATTTTCTGTTTTTCCTATTTTGGATCATTTTTGCATTACGGTTTATTTTTAGTATTTAAACACTTTTGGGACTTGATCATCAGGGCCACCTTTTGTTGTAATAAAATTTGAGACTTTCTCTTTCTTGTTGATCCCAAAGTTTTATCTAACATGTTTGCCACTTGCGAACTTGTATTTTCATTCTAAACTTAGCACTTGCTAATCTTTATTGATCCGACTACATCAGAAAGACTGCAATGAATCTACTTAAAATATTTCTAATCATGTAAACAATGTTAAAAGATAAAAATGTTATCTTATATTGTAATCATCAAAACCAAATTAAAGAACATTATCTTCAAACCATTATTGGTTCAACAATAGTTGCTCCAAATGCTAAATTATGAGGTTTAGGTTGGTAGAGGATATGCAAATTCTTATGTTATCTAATACTATGTTTAAGTTCTCATTAGCACCCGTCTTGGCCTCGAAAATAGGAGGAGACGGGTCTAAGTTGTCTTGTTAAGAAGTTAAGAAAACAGTCTCTAAATCCATGTTATCGTTATGTTTTTTATCGTAGTAGTTTTAGAGATTGGGTGATTAAGCTTACTACTCACTACTCACGAAATTTTATGTGGACAACAACCTGTTTATTTAGGTTCAAATCAACATAAACCTTATCATATTTTTCAAATGAAGACTCTAGAGTTTTGACATCACTTTAATTATTTTTTCAATGGTTGAAGAAAGAGCAACGAGTACACTCTCATCGTAATATTTCATACTTATGTTAGGAATTCACATTCAACCCATTGACACTATCAATGGTGCAACTTTCTAGGTCAAATTTAGAATCTAGTTACGCACTATGAGATAGTGATCAAATATCACCCACAACCTACCTTTTGTCATTTTTTCTTTGTCTTCAATCATATCAAGCTTAACCATGTAAAATCCATGCCATATGTCCCCAAATCCATATTTCCCACAAGTTTCCATCCAACCTTAACTCAATCTCGTATGATAAAAAACTAGTAAATTTCCTCAATAATTTGACAATCATTGCATCAATCCAAGACTTTCTTAATCCCCACTTGATCCTTAATCAAGTTGTGTGGTTCACTATCTTTAATTTCAATGCAATTTTTTAAAAATCAATTAGATCAATAAATTCCTTTTAAAACAAGTACTTGATATGGAGAGATTATATCTCTAAGCGACATCTTTTGATTGTTAGAGCCACCACCCCCACCACCATCAACTAGTTTTCAATAGGGGCGACAAATAGAATCAGCCTATTGGGCATGTCCGTTTTACCCACACTTTTTCACAGACGGGTCAAAGTTTTGCCCCTAGACCTTCTAATATTTTCACTTTGTCCTGCCTCATTTTTCTACTAGCTTTTGCGGACGCAGACATTAACATAACTAGCGTGATACCCGTGCGTCTGCACGGGTACCCGTTGTGACCGTGTTATTTTGTTCAATATAGATATTATGTCAGAGGTAAATGTTTTAAAAACAAATGTGTAAAATATAGAAGAAATTTCTTTTTAATAGGTTAGACTAAAGTTTGGGATATTTTGATTAATAAACATCATTTACGCATTAATATTTAATATTCCGATCGGTAACTTCATGTTCCCGTTAATATTCAATATTTTGATCAGTAATTCATGTTCTCGTTAATATTGAATATTTTATTCATTAACTTCATGTTCCCGTTAATATTCAATATTTTGATTAGTAAGGTCATGTTCCCGTTAATATTCATTATTTTGAACAGTAACTTCGTGTTCCCGTTAATATTTATTATTTTTATTGATAACTACGTGCTCCCGTTAATATACAATATTTTAATCAATAACTCCGCGTTTCCAGTAATGTTCAATATTTTGATAAATAAACTTCATTCACCCGTTAATATTGAATATTTTGACCAGTAACTTTATGTTCTCGTCAATATTAAATATTTTGATCAGTAACTTCATGTTCTCGTTGATATTCAATATTTTGTTTAGTAACTTCATGTTCGTACCACATGTGTGTACTATATCAGTACCCGTGTTTTAACAAAATAAGAAATTAGGATTTGAATGAACAATATATTTTTCCCGTCTATAAGATAATAAATAATTTTTTAATAAGTCAATTGATGAAAATTTTATTATTCAAAGAATGATGATTTTTATTTATAATATATGTTTCTGATAGTAAATAAAATATAAAATATTATTTTTGTTTTATCTATTTATTTATTAGTAAATTGAAATGGATTTTCATGATGAAATGTTCATGCAAGGCATCAACACCCTTAAGAGAAAGGTAAATATGCTAAACCAAAAACCTCTCACATTGTATTTTTAGCACATTAAATACTTGATGAACTTATAGCTCTCACTTTCTGCTACAACTTTTTTTATTATATTTTATCCATTCAGGAAGTGGAATTGATCCAAGAAAATCAAAGATTGAAGCATGTGGTAAGCTTTTTCAAACTCTTGTATATATTTAATGGATAATTCGCAGCAGCATAGTAATATAATGTGGATAATGTGGATTTCAGCATGACAATAAGCTTTCACAACCAGCATCGCCTTTGTTTCCTCGAAGGTGGCCATGGATGTTGATTATGTACCACCATCTTCATTCTTCTACAGAAAATCAATCCAATTTTTATCTCAACATTCAATCAAAATCATGACAATAATTTATTATCAGAATGAATGAAAAATTCAATTCAATTCATCTTATTAAACTTTGATGTCGTGGGTTTGTATACATAGTGCACATAGAAAGTAGATAGCACTAATTCAATTCAAATTAAGGACACAACACAATGATAATATTGCAAAGAATAGGAAATTCAAACGGTGTTCTCAATCAGTTGCGGCCTTAAACAAAAAGCCATTATAGAAGTCGGAAGAAGTAATTAAAAAGGCAGTACTATGTTTTTACAAACGGCATCAAATTCAAAACCGAGCTTCTCACAATTCTCTTTGGTCTTGTATCGCCAAAACTTAAACAAAAAAGCCATTATAAAAGATATGTTGCAGGTACCACTTGGTATAATTTCAATGATATAAATTCAATGTGTCTCATGTTTCATCCAATATTTATTTTCAAGTACTTATCCCCACAAAGGAAACTACATTCATCCAATATTTATTTTTGCAAAATCCATCATTTTTATGTCTTAACAGTGTGTTTAGTAAACATCCTAAAGCAGGGTGATCAAATATTTGTTTAAGTGCTAATTGATGCAACTAATTACTTCATGCAGTAAGGTTACTTTCATCCATTCAAAACCAAGTTTAAAATGTGAATTATTCAATTTTATGAGATGAAATATAGTCCAAATACTATGACTTTCTAGAAATAAAAAAGGACTGTCATAAATAGTTTGAAATGATGACCATCCCAGAGGCGTATTATCGCATACCTTTGAGAAGTTCACATCAAAAGCAGCCATAATAGTTATTGTGGAACAGCAATAGGGATTGCAATATCCATGAGAGCTGAGATAGATGTTGATGCTGCAGCTGCTTTGCTTTTCCGTATACTATGACAACCAGCATTGATTTTTCCTGAATAGCATACCCGAGGTCGAGACCTGAAAACATAATCAAAGCGGGATGGATCAACTTCTTTATGTAGCTGATGCAGCTTCTACTCAGATGCATCACCGAAAGACCGAGAGAAGTGAGGCTGGCATTGTAGCCTGCAATGGAAAAGTATTAACAAAGTAAACTGCATGTAAATGTGCTCTTTAGAATTACGCGATAGGATATCGTAAATTGACTAATAAGTAATATCTCCTTGAATGTTATCGAGAGAAAGACCCGCGTGGTTAACGTGGGAAATCATTGATGAGGAAAAATAAAAGGAGCCTCGACAGAGAGAGTGCGGTGGTGGTGTATCAGAATATTCTCCAAGTCTGGAAGCTGCAGACTATTCAGCCTCCTTTCTTAGAGGACTTGCTGCAACTCAGCATGGTCCTCCATTTTCCTTCTTTATAAGATGTCATGCGGATTATATAACATTTTCGCTCCTCCGTAAAATATGTTCGGTCAGACGGTACATGAGATGAGATGAGACTCTAATGCAAGTTTCTTGCATGGATGTGAGCACTTATATATAAAGAAATTGTAAGAAGTGCACGACATGTCAAAAATCCAAGTAGAAATCCTATACTCACCTAATAGTTGGCACACTGACCAACTCTCCATCTTTCTCTAGAAGTACATTATAGAAACCCCGGAAATTCATTCGATTAAGTTCTGACCTGAAAAATTCACATGTATAGACATCATCAGATACATGACAAGGAGCAAAACAATAATTAACATAATTTAGAGACATATACCATGGCCAAGGACAACAAAAATCCGTCAGTAAATGGTATAAATTTATAAAGGCCAAAATCCTCCACATCTGTTGATTATTTTTAAATACAAGTTTCCTATAAGAACTGTGATAATTTAAATGACACTCTCCTATCACAACTATGAAGTTTTTCCAATTGAACATCTTAGCAAAGGTGAGAATAGCAGATGTAGTATCGAAAGACTGCAATTAATAAATATATTACTATGAATAGTAGGTTTCTATCAATATCAATAACACAAATATAAAAATGTATTCTAATTAAACACCGTGAACATATTTTCATGGATAAGAATCACTGACCATCGGCTGAATATAACATCTTCCACCATATCTCTGCCAGAGGAGGGTTCCTTTAGGGGCTCAAAACATTCATGCATCACAGAAAGAGCAACATTGAGTTTGATGTAACTTTCTGCCAATAATCCACTTTTAGTACTATCAATATCACAACTCTCAGAGTCAATACACTTCACCCCTACCAATCCAAAATATTGCTTGCATTTGTAGTATATTGGAACAGCCTTCGTGACTTGATCATAAACCTTCATAGCTTGCTTTGCTAGTTCATAATCCTCCTCCAGTTTAGCATAATGCAGATAGAGAGGCTTCACTTGATCAATCGGAGCCTGTTTAGTCAAGCATGACAGAAAAAACAGATTAGAAAGCTATGTTGTTGAGAAAAATAAAATGGTGGGAAGAAATAGAAAGGAAGTAACTCACCTGATCGGATCAGATTAAAAGAGATGAAGAATACCAATTCAACTTTGCATTTTCATTTATACTACTATAACAACAATATAATAGTGTATATAAAAACATTAATCCAGTCCTTTGAAAGTGCAAAGCTGAGAAAGAGGAAATCCAGATTACAATAATTATACATCCTTTGAACTATATTGACCCGTTGGAAACAGTAAGCAAAAATAAATAGATTATTTCGAAACAGAATGAACCAAAGAAGAGAGACCTTACCAGAGCATACAGGCAGTGTAATCTAGTAGAATGAATACCATAATTAGACAGGTTTATTAAAATCTTGTCATCTGCTGTAGCATTTGAGTATTACACTGATGAAATCAAAATAGACAAAAAAAACTATTTTCACGACCCAACAAACCATAAACAGAAACACAGCATGCGAATAACAAAGTAAATTACCGCTATGTCGACTAACATCATCTCAAAATGCTACTTGTTGTAAGATTTGAGGGTTGGGATATGAAGAGGAATACGTGAAACATGTTATAAATACACTGGTATGATACTACAGAAAAGTGTAGCTAACCAATACTATAAATAACAAAATCATGTAGGAGTTACAAACTCTTCATTACATAACCATAACCGATGCTGAAGCTGGATGGAAAGAAGCATATAAAGTCCTCGTTAAGTTCTGCTTGTAACACATAATTATGGAGCATAGAAGATGCATGGACAGAACTACCTTAATGCCAATTATGTAAGACATCAATAGTGGAATATGGAACAACATACCTTCATAAATCATCAAAAGTACACATGGCGCATCAAGAAGAAACAATTCCTACTCTCAAATTAAGCCACTTGGCAGCACCACATAGAAAGTTCAAAAAGATAGAACTTTCTTATATTATAGATTTTTTTATAATTTTTAGACTAAAAAGATACACTGTCCATGGACCCGTTCCGTTCCGTGCCACTGTAATTATTTTTGCATGGCGTAACAATATTTTAAGCTTGCGTCCTCCACAATAACCTCTTCCTCCACCCTATTTTTATGGATTTTTGTAAGAAGGATTTAAATAGAAGGAACATGCTCGTTTGCACCCTTAATTTTCAATGGTTCTTCTCCCACATTTCATATTTTTACTTTCCTCAAATAGCATAAAGAACATCCTATAACAAAGATTTAATCCTCGTAGAGAGAGGGACTTTATTTCCATGCTCACATTAATAATTTCTTTACAATGAATAAAACTAGAATAACCTCTAATTACACTAAGACTATATAAAAATATAAACCAAGGGTGAGGGAGTACCATAACATGTTATGCATTAAATACTAAGTACTGTATTTTTCAACGGAGGTTATTTTACAGTCAACAAAATTCGCTAACATTACACAGGGGTGAATTAATAATTTCATAATTCATATTAACTAAAACTCATATATTAAATTTATTTAATTTTTGTTAATATTTTAAAAGTTAACCCGTCAATCTCTCTCTCTTTCTCTCTCTCCTAGTTGGATCCATTGTGGACTTACAAACCAGAATGGTGTGTATATATACCACTACCTAATGTCATCTCCTTCTTCAAACTAGTACTAACTATTCTTCATTTCTCCTTCAACAACACTCTAAAGTTATTTTTAAGAAACACTTTTTAGTGTCATAAAACAACAACAACAAAACAAAGACATTGAACAAGAAAAAAAAAAACATGAAGTATGTTCTTGTAACTGGAGGAGTTGTCAGTGGACTTGGTAAAGGTGTTACAGCAAGTAGTATTGGTTTACTTCTCAAAGCTTGTGGACTTCGTGTCACTGCTATCAAAATCGGTATCTTTTCTTTCTTCCTCCAAATTTCACCACCACCACCTTTTTGCTATACATGCATATTTTACCTAAATAGCCCCTACCCTTTATTTGTTTTTCTACAAAGCTTCAACCTTTGAAGTCTTTTACCTGTTTCTAATTCAAATTCTTTGATGGGTTGTCTTACATTTTTGTTGTCCTTTTTCAGATCCTTACTTGAACACAGATGCTGGAACAATGTCACCTATTGAACATGGAGAAGTTTATGTCTTGGATGATGGTGGTGAGGTACAGACAAACATATATATAGAAATAATAAATAACAAAACCAACAAAAAATGGTGTCAACTTTATGAGTTTTTTTTTCTTTCTGAGTAATGAACTGTTGAAAAGCAGTGTCTTGTAAGAAGAAAAAAAATGGAGAATCTTGACCCTTTTGTGTTTTTGAAAGGTGGACCTGGATCTTGGAAACTATGAGCGCTTTATGGATGTTAAGTTGACCCGTGATAATAACATAACTACAGGAAAGATTTACCAGGCAAGTTTTCATGGAATTATGGTCCTTTTTTTTTTCTCACCTGTGACAGATTCTCAAGATCATTGTTAGAAATTTACAACAAACTCCTTCATCTGTGAAAAATTCTAACCTGAATGTTTTCATGGTTTTACAGTCTGTCATTGATAAGGAGAGAAGAGGAGACTATTTAGGAAAAACTGTACAGGTACAACTGCCTAATCAATTAAGTCATTAAGTGCATGTTTGGATCAGTAGCAAATTTGATTAACATTTTGTTCAAGCTTTAGTCAAAATTACTGTGGTAATTTTGCCAAATTCACTGTTTATCAAGTTTGTTATGATTAACTAAGATCTTGATGATGTTTGGTTCTGATAGTATTGGTGCTATTTTCTCTTTTAGGTTGTCCCTCATATAACTGATGCTATTCAAGATTGGATAGAAAGAGTGGCCCACATACCAGTGGATGGAAAAGAAGGTCCAGCTGATGTATGTGTCATAGAATTGGGTGGAACCATAGGTACATACACTCTTGTAAACATTCTACACTCTTCTTCATGGTTACAAATACAATTAGATTGTTTGTTTCTATTGTTTAATATAAATAAATTCATAACAATAACAATAACAACACCCCTTGATCTGGTTGCAGGTGATATTGAGTCCATGCCTTTTATTCAAGCATTAGGACATTTTTCATATAGAGTAGGTGAGAATACTTGATTTTTCGATAAAATTTTTGTTGCGATTGCGGTTTCGGTTAGACTGCGAACCTTTATATTGCGGTAAAATTCTGTTGTGGAAACCTCTAAAATGGTTAAATTATGGTTGCAATTGCGGTTGGAGAGCTTATATGTCTATTTTAATAGTTGTTACATGATATATATGCAGGTGCTAGCAACTTTTGCTTGGTTCATGTGAGCCTTGTTCCTGTTTTGAATGTTGTTGGTGAACAAGTAATGTCTTGCAACTCTAAATGGCCTTTGAGATCTATGAAGAGAATTGCTTTACTTTCGTCTAACGTAGAAAATAACCTTTTGTTGTGTTTAGAAAACAAAACCAACTCAACATAGTGTGAGAGGACTTAGAAGCCAAGGGCTGACTCCACAAATCTTGGCATGCCGCAGCACAATGGTTATTTATTCTTTCTCTTTGCCTCCTCCCATGAACAAATATGCACAAAACAACACAAAAACGTGTAGGCGAACACTAACACCGCGCTAGTACAATTATTCACTGAAATTATTACTGGTGTCTGCATGTCCATGTTACAGTAACTTCTTAATTTAGGATTCTAAAACTCAATTTTTTTCTCAGGCACTAGATGAGAATGCTAAGACGAAACTCTCTCAATTTTGTCTACTTCCGGTATGTTTTTGTAAACGATAAATATATTTTGATGTATATGATTTCAAATGATTTCTGATTAGACTTTTCTTTCTCTACTAATGTTGCATGATGTTTTCAGGGGGAAAATATAATTACTCTTTATGATGTTCCCAACATATGGCACATTCCTTTGCTTTTAAGAGTAAGTTTTCCTCCAAAACTGCTGAACTACAAGTCATATAATTTGTAGGTACCTTTTCTTACAAATTATCTTCCTCTGGTCTATAGGATCAGAAGGCTCATGACGCAATTTTTAAAGTGCTGAACCTTACCGGGTTAGTCTCACTTGCTCCCCCCAACTTTATTTGTTCTATTTCTCGGACTCGATGAATATCAACAATTTTTTTATCTCTTCGTATTTTTCTGAAAGGCTGAAGTGCTGGTTTTTTGTATATGCAGTATGACTCAAGAGCCTAATTTAGAGGAATGGACTTGTAGAGCTGAATCTTCAGATTTACTTCATGAACCGGTGAGTAGTCAAAAGTCAATCTTAATTATATTATTATCATTGATTATTGGAAAGAGTTATATTTTCATTTCTTGAAAATTGTAGGTTCGTATAGCGTTAGTCGGGAAATATACATGCCTTTCAGATTCCTATCTCTCAGTTCTAAAGGTGGAGTTAGCTTTAACTTTATTACTGCATTAATCTTAATATCTTATGTCTTTCTGATTTTTTTTAAAGCCTGAAAGACTTATTTTTGTCTTTTCTCTGGGCCTAACATCTTAAGATGCTTACTCGCAAATTTCGGTCTCCTTCATGAAGTACACATGCTTGTGTTTTTCTTTTTGTTATTTGCCTATGTTGATACATTTAATATTGATTTCAGGCCTTAATTCATGCTTCTGTTAGTTGCCACAAGAAACTTGTTGTGGACTGGATTTCAGCTGCCAACCTTGAAAACACGACTGCGAAAGAGGTTACATCAATTTTTGAATCATTATGTAACAAGAAAATTTTATTAATACTAATTATTCTTCATAATAGCAACTTATTTATGTTGTTATTTAATAATGTTGCAGAATCCTGATGTTTATAAGGCAGCATGGAAGTTATTAAAGGGTGCTGACGGTATTCTTGTTCCTGGAGGCTTCGGTGATAGAGGAGTGCAAGGAAAAATTATCGCAGCTAAATATGCTCGGGAAAACAAAATTCCATACCTTGGCATTTGCCTTGGAATGCAAGTTGCTGTCATAGAGTTTGCGCGATCCATGCTTGGTTTAAAAGATGCTAATAGTACTGAATTTGATCCAAATACCAAAAGTCCATGCGTCATATTTATGCCTGAGGTATCTTCATTGGTTTATTTCGTTCTAATTCTAGATGCATGAGTCGTTTATTTTTTCTATATTTGTGATTTGTTTGAACTGTTTTTGTGTAGGGATCAAAAACACATATGGGAGGCACCATGCGTCTTGGATCGAGGAGGACATATTTCCAGACCAAGTTATGCAAATCTGCAAAACTGTGAGTGTCATGTCATTACTTCATCGAATTTTTTCGAGGACACGTTTCTTTGTGCTTACGCCGATGACTGAAATTTATTAAGTTTCTAACGCATAGACCCTGCCTCTTAGGTATGGCTGCAAAAGCTTCATCGATGAGAGACATCGGCATAGATATGAGGTGAACCCTGATTTGGTAACTAGCCTTGAAAATTCCGGTCTTTCCTTTACCGGAAAGGATGAAACTGGTCAACGCATGGAGGTACTACAGATAATCTCATGTAACTTTTTGTATTAACATAAACATATATATGATGTGACGATAAAAATTTGTGATATTTCATGTTACAGATTGTTGAGATACCGAATCATCCTTATTTCATCGGCGTCCAATTCCATCCCGAGTTTAAATCAAGACCAGGGAAACCTTCTCCTGTGTTCTTAGGTATTTCTATGCTACATGTCTCTACATTTTGATTCCATGTTTGACTTAAGATTCTGAGATGCTAACTTCTGATGATGTCAAAACACAACAGGGTTTATAGCAGCAGCATGTGGACAACTTGAAGCTGTTTTACAACACTCTTCAAGGGGAGTAAGCAGTGATATCGCATCGGTCAAAACATATCAAAATGGATTGGCAACAAAACCACAAACTTTTAGGCCAGAATATATATATGGCAATGGCAATGGAAATGCCAATGGAAATGGATTTCATTACTAAATGGTTTTATAACTACTACTAGTGTTTACTTGATGTGTTAGAAAATTTAAGGTTAATTGGTAAAATATGGTGTTTGTTAAGAGAAGATGTTTGTACAGTAAAAAAAATTTGAAAGTTGGTAGGAATTAGAGTTAAGGATGATGATGATACAGAGAGAGATGAGCATTGATCCCGGTCTTTTTAATGGGGGCTAGCTCTTTTAACTAAGTTTTACAAGTGTTTCTGAGTTTGGAACTCTTCATGTTTGTAATGGATTCTTCATGTTTTAGTGCAATAGTACTACTGCCTTTGTTTTTTTTCTTTCAAAGATGTTATTGTTTCAATAGAGAATTTCTCTTCTAAGATATGTAATGTGTCACCTATTCAAAGGATATCTAATCAAGTTGTAATCCAAGAATACTACAACATAGAGTGAACACATGTTCATGAAATATTTCTTGAAATTTCTAAGATAACATTTAGCAGCAAAAAGAATAATAATAGACACACCTCAAAGATCCTTTAACCCAGTCTTAAACATTACTATCATATTAAATGTTTCTAACATAAAGTATTATGTTCAATAAAAAGTAGTTTTTTTTTTTCTTCTTTAGAACCTTCAAAGAAATCATATTTTCCATGAAGTGCACTTATTCATTTTACTGAACTTGTGTTAATATTGTGGTGTTATGACGCGTTCCTATCATGCCCTTAGACGAGGTTTGCCGGTTACATGAACCTATTTTAAGTATTTATTATGTTTATTTTCCATACGAGTATTTTGATTTCATATTTATTATGTTTTATTTTGTCCATGTTTTGTTATGTTTATTTTGTGGTTATATGTTTTACAATAGTGTTGGGTATACGAGCATTTTTCGTTCATTTGTGAGAGGCGTAATTGTGATCCTATCACAAATGGCTCACCACGGGCCACGATGTGGGGTCAAAATATTCCCGTCCAGGCAGTCTTCAGAAGTACACGCAGAGGATTGTCGCTCTGACCTTACATGATGTCATATGGACATTGTACACTGACCATAGAGCACATCCGGAGTTTAACCACACTGCACTATTTTCGAGTTATCTGTGATGAGAGAGTATTGTTATTGCCTATTTATTTGAGAGGTGTCTCCGACAATTTAAATATGTTCAGGGCATTACCTAGACCGGTTCATATTGTACCTCCTAGCGTTGATAGATGGTTTCATGCTAGATGGTTTCATATTGTGACAGTGAGATTAAACTAAATGCAATGGTTTTTTTCTTTCCCTGGAAAATGTCTAAATGGTTATTTAGAGTGGTATTATAGAATATTATACCCTCGTATCATCCCCCATGTCTCAATCGAGTCTGCGAGATGTTATTTGACATTCAAATGTCATGTCACCACCTCCTCCACCAGATGGTATGAGTGATCGACACAAATGCACATAATAGCTCTTCTTTCTAATAACCTCATGAGTTTGATAAACTCAAATGACGAAATTTATGCGATAACATTGCAGATAATACACATTATCCGTGGTGGAGCAGTTTATATTTTGTATTACTATTTATTGTTGGTTCATTGACATTATTTGAAGTCTCTGAGATTATTTTATGTTGTAAATTATTTTGTGTTGATGTGAATTTAACTTAACATAACATTACATTGCACAACATGAACTTGACCTCAAATTCACATTACATGAATTATGAACTTAAAACAACATTCCATAACTTAACATGGGTCTATCATAACATGAAGTTAACTTAAATCTAACATGACATTTCATTACCAACACTTGGTTCATGACGTTTCATCATCTTTATAATATCGATAGTAGATCTCACAAGTGTCGCATCCACCTCAATTGGACACTTGGTTGTATAACGGTGAAATATACTCCACAAAACTCTTACATATGCATCCGTCTCAAACCTACTAAATTTGATCTTTACTTCATTATCGATAGTAGGTGAACGATACTAGATCTTAGCCACTTTTCAATTGTTGGTGTAGTCTATAAGAGGTTCACAAGTTTGATTTTAGATCTACTAAAGATGTGTGCTCTGTGACTCTAAGTTCATTACGAGGTCTCATATTATTGAAGGAAAAAAATGCCATACACCAATAATTATTTATTTTGGAGTGATATTGTAAACAACATTTGAAGAATATTTTTATAAGTTCTAAATTATTATCAACCACTCACGGTGATCAATTTAACAAATATAAGAGCATCTGATTTTTTGAGAGAAAAAAGTGTTGTACAAAATTTTATGGGCATAATAAATATTTTGAGAGTATAAATTAATAAAAAACGGAGGGAGTATAAATTATGAGAGAAATATTATTGATATTTTAAAATTATGGGTAGGTGTTGGGTTGAAATTGAAGAGTACTAAATTGAATTCTCTAATCTTTTATGAGAGAGAGACACGATTACCATTTAAAACATATGGGAAAGTGTCAGATTGAATTTGGGGGTGTCATAAAGAAATATCTAATCTTCTTCCCCCTCCGTGACTCCATGATGGCTAAGCAAATCAAAATCTTTCAAGTCATTAATTTCAAAATCAGAAATTTTATTCTTACACATACACCGTATGTACGGACGGTACTGTTCATGTACGGACGATACTATTCATGTACGAACGAATACTATTCATATACGGACGAATACTATTCATGTACGAACGCTTATTTTTAATACCTGGACGTGCATTAACCAACTTTATTACTGCATTAACCAAATTTTTACACTGCATTAACCAAGTTTGATGACTATTAAAAAATATTTTTAATACCTAGATATTGCATTAATCAACTTTATTACTGCATTAACCAAGTTTTTATACTGCAATATTAACCAAGTTTGGTGACAGCTAAAATTATTTTTAATACCTGGATGTTGCATTAACCAACTTCATTACTGTATTAGCCAAGTTTTTACACTGCATTAACCAAATTTAATGACTACTGTAAAGTACTGTTGAGTGTAAGTATTGGTATAATAATTGGATGTATAAATAGCATTACTCTTTCAAAATAGTTCATCATCATTAAGGATTTTTCTCTAATATGGTTCCTCCTCATGAGCATCTACAGTTATCACTCTTTCAAACCACCAAAAAGAAGATGAAGATAGGAGTACTTTTGGGTTTTTGATAATATGCAGGGGGTATTCTTATAGAATGTAGGGGGTATAGTATATAGCTATAAAAAGAATTTCTAATATCTTGAACAATTATTTTGGTCCAATTGTATTGTCCATCACATTGCTTCTAACTTAGTCTTATTTATTGCATGTCTTTTGTAGCATGCATGAAATTGCATATTACTTGATTGGTTTCACGTATGGTTAGGTATCTTGTATAATTTTGTTGCGTGTGTAGCCTTACATTCTCACACACCTTTTAGTTTGAAGAGCTAAATTGTCTTTCATTATATCATAGGTGTACTATCAAATGCGAAATAAAAAAACTACTCCATGAGATTCCTGTAATATCTTATAAACAAGTAAATGAAAAAATGACTTTCTCTAATAAATTGTCTCATTTTAAACCGCAAACAATTCTTAATACTAAATACTCCATCTCTCCGTACACGTTTATAAAATATCTCATAAACAAGTAAATGCAAAATGACTTTTTAACCGCCACACAATTCTTAATACTAAATACTCCCTCCGTATCCGTTTATAAGTAAAAAAAAATCACATTTTTCTTATTACAAATTATAAGAAAAAAATATTATTATTATTTATTTTTGGTTTATCACCACAGGTATAGTCCGGTTCGAGGTCAGTTCTGATATCAATTGGTTCCAACTCCCTCTCAATCGTAGGGGTGAGGGATCGAATCGTGATCCTCCTTATCAAGTTCAACACCAATCACCACCGAACCAACTAACAATTGATAATATTATTTTTATTTCATTTCAACATTTTATTCTAAAAATGCAATTGATTTTCTCTCATTTTTTTTCATAAACAACAATAAGATGAAAATATTAACTTTTGCTTATAAATTGGTACGGAGGGAGGAAGTTCGGCTGTAATGTCTTAAACCTTAAGAGATGAAGAAAAAGAAATATGTTTTTAAAGATAAATAAATTGAATGTTGGGGTTCAAACCTGCGCCCGTATATCTGATGTCCTTGCATAGCTACCAACTGAGTTAACTTAACGGTACAAAAGAAAATGTTTTAAGATTTAAAGAAAACAGAAAACTCCTTGAAAGTCGACAAAGACGGCATATCCGCGAGATGAGACCAAAAACAAAGTTGTCGTGATGGTGTATATTGAGATTGACACATCAGCTGACACAAGGTGAGGCCGACGATAGAGCTGGGACGACGAGAGGCTGGCGGAGAAGCCAACTAGGTGGCACGATGACACGACATTGGGTTCGAGTATGAGGGGTTCCGTCCGTCAAAGCTCGAGTCTGATTTTCCCAATTCGCATGTGTTAGTCTTTGTTTTTTGGTTTGTGGATCCGTTCATTGATGGGTTGTGTTTTTTACCTATTAAGGAGTCGCTAGGTTTCAACAGTTATAAATATACGTCTCTATCATTTTTCTTTTTACAACCTTCAGAACTTTATAGCTGAAATCAGAGAGAAATGTTTGAGAATTCTAGTGGTAATCTTAAAGAGATAAGGGTAAACTACTAAGAGTTTGTTTTTGGAATTTGAGAAATCCATGGGTATATCTACGGGAGATTGAGAACAATTTCTAAACACTTTTTGATAGAATAGAATATTTTGTAATAATTTTTTATAATTAGTTTTCTGTAATTATGTTGTACCATAACTAGATTGTTGACCAAATGCTACACAATTGATGTTTGTGTGTGTATTCACATGAATGAGAAAAGGGAGCATTCCCCTATATTACATGGTATTAAAGCTATTTCAAAAATATTGCACTGATCATGACCTTATTTTTATTTCTCTTGTCCCCACGCATTCTCACAAAATGGTAAAGTGGAATGCAAAATAACAATCATTAATAATATGATACACACTATGCTAGCTCATTCTTCCTTTCCCACATTGTTTTGGCACATACTCTTCACATGGTAACTTATCTTTTAAACATTTTTTCCCGCAAAACACTTCAAAATCAGTCACCAACATAAATCTTATATTACTGTAATCCCACCTACACACATCTACAAATTTTTGGTTCTCTATATTATCCTTTGCTCTCGTCCTCTAACATTCATAAGTTACAACCTCACTCTACTTCACGTGTCTTTTTGGGTTATCCGCTGAATCATAGAGGCTAAAAATGGTATGATTTGTCAAACACAAAATTAATAATTTTAAATCATGTTATCTTTGATGAAACCCAATTTCCCTTCACCAAGATACACTCTTTTCTCCTCTTTTATAACTTCCTTAATAATGACCTACACCCTTATCGGATGAATCATAGAGGCTACAAGTGTTATGATTTATCAAGCAAAAAATTAATAATTTTGAATCATGTTTTCTTTGATGAAACCCAATTTCCTTTACCCAAGATACACTCTCTTCTTCTCACTCTTATAACTTCCTTAATAATGACCTACACCCTTACCCGTTGAATCAAAGAGACTACAAGTGTTATGATTTGTCAAATATAAAATTAATAATTTTGAATCATATTATATTTGATGAAACCCAATTTCACTTCACCAGGATACACTCTCTTCTCCTCGCTTTTATAACTTCCTTAATAATGACCTACACTCTTACCTGGTACATCAGTGGCAAAATCAAATATCATCATCTGTTGCACATACCCAACCAACACCAGCAACTACAATTGACCAGCCACCCTCACCCAGAAACCAACAATCACTACCTCATAACTCCCCGATTAACTCATTTACTACAACATCCACTCCCTCACCACCATCAACCTAACCACATCCAATTTCACCTAAATGAAGCATAACCACTCGTAGAATGAAAAACGTTGTTAAACCTTACAAGATATTTACCCTACTAGTATGTCAACCTGACCCCACCATCTTTCTCATACCTAAAAACCCCAAACTAGCCTTATTCGACCCGAATGAAAAATATTTGAATTTGATGCTCTTATTAGAAATAAGACGTGAGAGTTAGTTCCTCATCCTTGTGATGCTAATCTTATTCAATCTATGTGAATTTTTAGGCATAAGAAATTTTTTTATGGATCCTTTAAGCGTTATAAGGTTCGTCTTGTAGGTGATGGATGGTCACAGGTTGCAGGTGTGAATTGTGATGAAAATTTCAGATTCGGGGTGAAACCAACTACCATTCGCACAGTGCTCACCATTGATCAATCAAAATCCTGGCTCATTGATCAACTAAATGTACAAAATGCATTTTTACACGGTGATCCCCATTAGACTGTCTATATGAATCAACCATTGGTCTTCCATATCCCTCATCATCCATATTATGTCTGTCGTCTGAAGAAGTCGTGTTATGGTCTCAAACAAGCGTCTAAAGCATGGTACCAACAACTTGTTGATTATGTCGCCACTATTAATTTCCACCATAACACATTAAACCACTCCCTCTTCATATATCGACAAAGTTTCGACATAGTCTACATTCTTCTATATGTAGATAACACCATCCTTATCACCTCTACTTATGCCCTTCCCAAATCAATTATGTCACTCTTAGTATCTGAGTTTGCAATGAAGGATTTAGATCCATTGAGTTATTTTTTGGGTATTGTTGTATCTCGTCATCCTAGTGGCATATTTCTCAATCAAAGCACTTATCTCTCGGAGATCATTGTACGTGCTAGAATGGCGTCATGCGAACCGTCCACCTCTCTTGTTGACACCAAGCAGCAACTTAGCAACTCCTCTGGCACGCCTTATGAGGGTCCCTCTCGATATTAAGTCTTGCAGAGGCTTTACACTATCTCACCTTCACTCGACCTGACATATCATATGTAGTTCAGCAAGTTTGTCTTCACATGCATGCACCTTCCACGAAACACAGGATTTCTCTCAAGCGCATTCTGCGTTATGTTCAAGATACAATACATTTTGGATTACATTTATCATTATCCCCCATTACACAACTTATCTCCAACACTGATGTTGATTGGAGTGAATGTCCAAACATCAAACGCTCCACATTTGGCTATTATGTTTTTCTAGTTAACAACCTTATCTTTTGGTCTCTCTCTCTCTCTCATTCTAGTGTTGGAGCCAAATGTCTTGCTAATGTTGTATCTGAGTCGTGTTGGATTCATAATCTTCTTTGGAGCTTCATTTTCCTATTCCTCAGGCCACTTTGGTGTATTGTGACCATGTTAATGCCATTTATCTCTCTGGTAGTCATGTGCAACATCACCGTATCAAGCACATTGAGATGAAAATTCATTTTGTTCGAGAAAAAGTAGCTTGTGGTCAAGCATGTGCTCTTAATGTTTCCTCCCGATATCAGATTGCATACATTTTCACCAAAGGGCTTCCTTGCTTTCTCTTTGATGATTTTTGGATCAACCTAAGTGTTTGTGAACCTCCCACTTCGACTGCGTAGAGTAGAATATTTTGTAATAATTTATCATAATTAGTTTCCTGTAATTATGTTGTACCATAATTAGATTGATGGCCAAACATTACACAATTGATGTATATATATATATATATATATATATATATATATATATATATATATATATATATATATATATATATATATATATATATATTATTCACATGAATGAGAAAGGGGGGCATTCCGTTATCTTACACTTTGAGTTTGTGTGATTCATACATATAGAGTTTTTGAAAAATTAAAAAACACTTGAGTAGAAAATATAACTTGTTCTTTGAATATTTTTGGATATGTAGACGAAGCGGTAATAACCAATAAAAACTCACACACACAACCGTGAGCACTCTGGTTCAAACCCCGATGATGACGTTTAACCTAACAATATCAATTTTTGTTAGTTGAGCTAGAATTTGCGACATTTGTTCTTCGAAATTTGAGTGACTGTTTTTATGTAACTCATTTGTAATATTTTATAAATCTTTTGGAAGTATAGTGAATTGGAAAATTGTTCTTCCTTCATAATAGATCGTTTGATCAAACTGAATAAATAAGTTATTGTGCTTCTAGTCTTTTTTTCTTTTCTTTTTTTGTCAAATTAAATTGTTGAACAAAGAGTTATTTTTGCTGAAAACTATTTATTTTAGTTGACATTGTTTTCTATTCAACACATCAAATTTCTTTATGTCAGTTAAACTTTTGATTTCACAACAAATACAAAGCCTTGTTCATAAGTGTGTCCAAGGGTATAAATATAATGCGTGTAGGAAGCACAATACCTAAAACAACCCAAGTTACATAACAAACAGCAAAGATGCAATATAAACAAAAACTTGAATCAATGACTGAGTTTCTTCCATATGCATTGGTGTAGGTTGACAGATGCTCAACATACCTTTGTTAATAATACAACATAAACTTTACATGCTATATTTAGTTCTCTCCGCACTACGGTCAATTGCGATTTTAAGCCATTTACAAAATTACAATATCAATATATCGTTCATGACCATAAACTATAAGAAGCATGTCTCAAACAATAAAACATCTCTGGTTTTATTCAATGTACATGATAATGATATACTTTTATGCTGACCCTATGTAATATATTTGGTTCCAAGTTGTCGATTTCCGGTTCAGAATATGACAATGGACTATAACCGAATCGATAGACAAAGCTCTTGAACTTGAATGTCTCAGTTATAGTGATGCTTTGAAGCATGAGTCATGCATGATGCTAACAAAACATCTCTTTGTGAGGAAATATGTGTTGAGCTTCAAAAAATATCCATATCGATGGAACTAATTAGCACGCCATCATCTTCCCATTTCTTGTCCTTTACTGTCGGATCTTTTCCTATCAACTGAGGAGGAACATCTAAAGGTGGTGGATTCTGCAAGAAACAGATAATTCCAAATTAGTTAAAATGATGATGATGTTTCTAATCATTAGCTTTAAGAGAAATCACAAGAATACTACCATGTTGCGGATTAAAGGCCAATTGATTCCACGGAAAAAAGGATGTTGTTTGATTTCATTAGCTCCTGTTGTTGAACCTAGACGACTGCCCGGGTCTCTTTGCAATAGTGCGTTAATAATCTGCCTGGCTGCAAGACTTGCCTGAAAGATATATCAAACTGTATCAGTCAATGCATGATCAGGACAATAACCGCGAAAACTGTAACAAGATCGTTAATATACCGGGATGCTGCTTGGAAAGGTAAGATCCTTGTGTAAGATGTTGGAAAATGTCTTCTGTCTATTCTTTCCTCGAAATGGTGTACGACCATATAGCATCTCGTACAACAAGATACCTATATTCAGGACATGATAAACAAATTGTGAATACTAACATAAGAGGGCTAGACAATAAAAAAAAGGATGGAAATGCTCACCAAGGGTCCACCAGTCTATAGCACTTGTATGCCTCGCTCCGGTTATGATTTCCTGATATCAAGCACCTTAAAAACCTTGAATGGTGATAATAATAACACATAAATGTTGCACTAAAAGCTAGTTATAGTCCATGCAGTGTATTATGAAAAAGAATAGAAATGCGTCATACCGGGGAAATATATTCTTCAGTTCCAACAAATGAGTTTGATTGTGTAATTGGCTCGGCAAAAAATATTGGTGGTGGCTGACTTCGAGATCTTCTACCGCTTCTATTACCAGGTAATGACTGCTTCATAACCTGAACCAATAAATATAAATAATTTACATCAGTATTGTCAAATAGCGGCTATAGCATAGAAGAATCTTAACAAAATGCTCTTGTTCTGTGACACAAGATCTAGTACAAAAAATTTCCATATATAAATCAGTGTTGTTAATCGCAGCAAATAGAAATTAGTTTGTTCAAACTCTGGTGCTATAGCAGCTATTATGCTTATAGAAAACAAGGATACATACCTGGGGTTTACAAGATGTAATAAATGAGAGATCAAAATCGGTTAATACAACATGGCCATCCTTTTGAAGTAACAGATTTTCGGGCTTTAAGTCACGATAAACTATACCTAGAAAGATTCAATAGTATACAACAATATTCAGATTACATAGTAAAGAACAATGCAATTCATCAAAGCTAAGAGCCAATGGTAAGAGTTATAGCAACACAAGTGAATGGTATAATGAGCAGCCTACCCAAACAATGGAGATATTCCAAGCCGATAACAACCTCTGCTGCATAGAATCTGGATACATACAAAGGCGAACAAGAATTATTAGGGACCGTAATATAAATATATAATACGGACTCCTATCAAAACATATAACTATAACTGAAAATACAATTCCTGTTCTAAAAAAGGAAAACCTCAAAATACCTTGCTGAATCTTCTTTTAGAATCTTCATGGGTTGCCTGTCGAGTAACGCAAACAACTCACCCCCAGGGCAGAAGTCAGTAATCAAACATACATGCGTGTCTGTCTGTAACAACAAAGGAAATATCAGAACAGTTGGTAAGCATCCGATAATTAATAGACACTGCCATTATTAGTCTTTAAGACTTTCTTAAATCAATAATACTGCTAAGTCATTATGCAGGAAAAATTTCAGGCATTTTATTTAGTTAAATCAAGATTGCTTTGAGTGAACATTGGAAGACAATATGTATAGAGACTATAATCTTAATAAGATAGTAATCATAAGATACTATATAAATGAGAGTTACCTGAAATGAGGTGTATAGTGTTGGAAGAAAAGGATGATCTAGTAATGATATAATCTCTCTTTCAATGCACGCTCGATGAACCTGTCATAATAAGGTGATTTTCAACATGCAAAATTCCTATTAAAAAGAAAACTAATCTAACTTTCTTAGAAATATTCAAACCTTATTACGATTCATCATTACAGACTTTTCCATTGCCTTCATTGCATATAGTTCGCCGGTACCTCGAAGTTCCACTAAATGAACACTGTAACACAAAACAGAACCACACCATGAAAATAATGCGGAAAGGAAACCATCATCCTCTTCTGTTTTCCAAGTTAACTAAAAGTTATTATTACCTGCCAGTATCTCCACAACCCAAAGGCCTTATGGGAGAAAAATGATGAAGGCCAATTTTCTCGCCTCTTGCGGTGATCTAGAAAAAGGAAATATACATTATTTGTATAAATTTCATTCACCACAAAGGAAGTGAAACAAATAAATTGATACCTTTTGAATAGCAACCCAACAAGGATTGTCCCTTTTGTGTGGTCTTGGAAAAACTGTTTGAGAATGAATTGCCCACAAATCTTCTGGTCTCTATATAACCATAAAAGTACAAAATCATTGATAATCGATTTTTATTTTCTTACGTAAAAATATGAAACAATACTAGTTTTACTTATTTATAACCCAATAGGAATACCTTACCAAATTGGCATCAGGAAGTTCTCTAACAGCTTCATCAACATTTTCTGCAGTAGCTTTCACCTAAAAGGAGAATATTTGAAAGCATGGGAATCGTGTCATCATGATACATTGTATTCAAATCATGTAACAATGATAATAAGAAAGAGATTTCAAACACTCACCAATTTAGCACTTTGTAGCTCGGAACCCTCAGAGAGGCGGTTTCTTAAAGGCTCTAAATGATCACTTCCATCCAGTTGAACACCAATGAAGTATTGAAGTTCACCCTACACACATAAATTGTTAACTTTTCATGTTGCAAATGAATTGTTTTCTGGGAGAATAATAGAGCATTTCAATCACCTTTTGGTCACGCATAGGCTGCAAGTGAAACAAATTCCAGAATTTCTTTCCTACAAGTTATAAAACCATAAGGGTTCATCTTGTCAATAACAAAGTGAATCAAAATGATGCTAGACAACGATCTCATTTTGACCAATTGCTTACCACTCTTAGTATAATTGATCAACTGAACTGTGATTTCCCTCTGATCTTTGATAGCATCTCTAATTCTAGAGACAGTTGCCTGGTCTGTTTCTGGTCCTTGAAGAAACCTGCAAAACATGTGAAGTAGATGTAAATCTAAATGCAACTTTCCAAGAGACATGACATATGGTCCTTGTATACGAAGCTATAGTAAAATTTATACCGGCAATTCCGACCCAAAATTTCTTCTCGCGTGTATTCTGTAAGCTCAAGAAAGCTATCTGATGCAAATATCTGCAAAGAAACCAACAATAATCACTCGTAAGTTATGATATCAGCACACATAACAAGTTTCATACTTTATAGTCACATGATATCTATCATCTTTGTGAATGTAAGTTAAACTTAAAAGTTTAATATGTATTAGGTGAAAATAAGAAGATAATAAAGTATGCTTCTAAGACAATCAGTTATCATTTTCAAGGAAAGATAGCACCAATTGCTCCAAAAAAAATTAAAAAGAACATTAATTAATCTTACTATAGGACAATCTGGAAGTCTAGGATCAGAAATCACAAAATTCTTTTCTATCCTTTCCAATGTGGTTGCTAAATCAATTCCTTGCCTTATATCCCTCTCTCCTAGTTCCCAATTGGACCATTCTACTTCCTTTGTCATCAAAACTTCAGGTTCAATAATAGCCTTCTCCTTATCTCTCCCAAGTGAACTCATTGATTTCCCTTTATTACTGCAATAAAAGAGAAAACATGTGTTATTGAAAGTTTTTGAAATAGTTATCCTTTTATACAAACTAGAGGTGAATTATCAATCAAATTTAGAAAGTAAATTAACAAAATACCCTTTCAAAGAAACTCCTGATTTTCTTGACGACTTGCTCCTTTCCTCGTAAGAACTAAAGCGCGAAATATTATTACTATCACCATGGAGTTTCAACGGAGTTTGTCTACCAAGTGGTGTACCAGCATTCACAGATTCAACAGACTTTGGCAAAGCAAATTCGTGATTGAGATTCTCTTGATCTTCATGCAATGTGGTGGAAGTGTCCTCATTCTTACCGCGAATAGTCGATTTAGGATCCTTAACGGTTTGAATAACCTCGGTGATTGAACCCATAGCTTTCTCCTTTTGACGAGCTGGCAAATGAGAAATTACATTAGTAAATGTGAAGTCAGAGTCATCACACAAAGTCTCACAAAATGGCTCAATTGTTTGTATTACCGTCGTAGCGAATTAATGATTTTGGTAATCCATTTGGTCTTAGTTCCTTCTCGTTCACACCTTCCGTGTACTTGCTCACCTCAACCTGCATTCTGTAGTAGTAATAAGCAATATCTGTGTTAACCAATTATTACTATTATAGTAAGATCTTGTTATACACTGATAAAATGCTGTTATGTTTAGAGTTCTAAACTTCTAATACACCATAGGAAAAGCAGGACTAACCCTATGAATTTGATAGTATTGCCATGATCATCTTTGATTGGTGTAACAGTTAGAAGATTCCAAAATGGTGTTCCATTTTTCTTGTAGTTTAAAAGCCTGCCGCAATAACTTCTCCCATTCTTAGTTGCATCCCGAATTTTTGCTACTTCATTCATGTCAGTTTCAGGTCCTTGAAGAAATCGACTGCAACAAGAATTTGGCTTCTTAAATTAAAAAATAATTACATTTTCTAGCTATAATATGCCTACAATTTCAACCTCATCATTAGAATCTGTGTGTAATTATTCACAATTTTAAGGAATCTTAAGTAACTGCATCAGCATCTGCAACCACAAATTAATTCACTACATTTTCTAGTGACATATACCTACAAAGACTAACTCTCCGATGCTAAAGCAACATATATATCATGCTATCACAGTTAACAGCAATTCCGGCCGCAAAAACTGAATTAGCCTTTAATTTTTCACAATATCAAGGACTCTAACCTAACTGCATCCGCGACCGCAACTTAAAAGCATTCCTTTTTACGTATAAATCCGAAGGGTGTAAAATTGCTTACCAATTCCTTCCAATAACCTCTTTTGATGAATAACCAGTCATAGTAAAAAAGCCACTGCTTGCATACAAGATAGGACAATCAGGCTTAGTTGCATCCGACACAACAAATGTTTGTTGAAGTGTAGCCAATGCTTCTTTCAAGTCTTGTGAAACTCTTGGAATCAACCCTGACAATCTAGCCTCCGAACCAAAATTCGAATCCCCCGAAGTCCTCGTCGATTCAACAAACCTATCCGACATGCTTCTGCTCTTGTCACCATCAACTGAAGAACTTGATGTCTCAATTCCCGCTTTGAAATTGCTCGAGTTCACAACAAGTCCCCATTCCGCCGTCCTCTCGGCTATGGCTGCTTCGGTTAGAATTTGATCATCATCATCATCACCAGAAGCAGCCTTTGTTGCAGCTGAGTTTTCATCATTCTTGTTAGCAAATGCCATCCACTTACTATTACCAGAGGAATCTTTTTTCTCCATCTATGAACACTAGTTGAATACCAATGAACTATGAACTATCAAAAAGTTTATGTTATTATGATGAAATTGAAATGATGATTGAACATGAAAAGTCACAAAAAGAGAGTTACTTAAATGCAATGATATGAATATAGATAGTACTGAGTTAGCCACATAAGGAATGTAGCACAGGGTGAAAATGAAAGTGTACTGGGTCTTGGTTTTGTTGGATAGGATTGTGTTATATGATTATGTCTTTTAGCTTTGATTTCAGTGCACAGAGTTTAGACAGAAAGGATAACGTTCTAGGATCACATAATAAATACAACAACTCACTGTGTATGTGTACAGTGTTTGTACTATTATCTTCAATCAACTCTTAATATAGTAAAAATCTATTTCTTACGAGGTAAGACAAAACGTTTTATATCCTTTTATACATATACACACACGAATAAAAAAAGGTGAATGCGTACTCCGGTTAAGCCAATTCAGTTGGTAGTTGTGCAGAGACATCAATTAGGCCGCAGAGAAGGTAGAAAGTAGAAAGTGAAGAGGTAAGGTGTGAAGAATTGTGAGGCTAGAAAGTAATTGGCGTGGCACGTAAATATCAGTGTCAAAATTAAATAATTTGAGAAATGACAATTGAGGATGATAGTGAAGAAAGTTTGGAGGGACTTAATGGTGTGGCTGTGAGAACTTCCACGTTAAAGAAATTGACATTTGGAAATAGTGACTTGGGAGAAAACCTCCAACAAGCATTATTATTGTGTGAAACTGAGACCACGTATGGCTTCATCTCTCACTCTCAGTGATCCCACACCTGAACACGAATACAGGGAACTAGACATGACTATTTATTTTACTTTTGGATTTTAATAATAATTTGATTTATGTGTTTTAATGTAAAGAGTATTATTTATGTTGTCGAATAATCATACATTATGGCAGTTCTATTATTATTAACGTTTAATTTTTATCATAATGACTTTTGAAGTTATATACATAATTCGTCAATTATGATGTGACTTTGTAATTTTTTTTACAATAGTAATGGATGAGAATTAATATCTTTAAAAAAAACTCAAATTTCACTTTAGTTTAAAGTATGCCATATAAATATCTCGGTTTTGTGTCAATTCAGATTTTTATTTTCAATTTAATCGTATTATTAGAATTTATCTCGTTTTAAGATATTATAAATTTCATAGTATATACTATATATTCAATAAAGAAAGTACTACTAGTATCTGCTAACTATATGACTTCAAATATGATCACCACCTCGTTCAATGGATATATCCGATTAATCCGCACAAACATTCATGGACATAGGTATTTTTGTCATCCTAACCAGAAAGATGCAGCTACATGGTAACATAATAATTTGTGTACTCAAAAATAGGTGGTCCAAGTGAAAATGAAATGAGTGTGTTGTTTAGAAAGGTGTCTCCTCCTTGCTAGAGTAGTGTTAGAAGGGTTAGAAGGTTCCAACTTTTTGTTGTTGACATTCCAAGGACTTGGAATATAATGGAAACTTATTGGAAGTAAATTAAATTGATCTATAATCTACATTATGTAGGGTCTCCCCTACTCTTAGTAGTGCGGTGAATCTATGTCTAGCCATTCTCGTGTGCTACATGAACAAGTGTATCAAAGGACCATAATTGATCCTTTCTGTGGGGTTTTACAATTAATATAGGATTTGATTGACATGGTTAAGTATATACCAACTCAACAAAACAGATTCCAACAAATGTAGCATAGCAGATTTTCTTCAACATATGATTAACAAATGCCCATTTATATCATTTAGTTCCAAATATTGCGAACCTGTAATCCAAAAGAAATTATGAGCCAATTGATCTTCATCCTTTCTCCGGAACTCTTGGACAAAAAGACTGTTGGTTTCATGGCATTTTAGCTACCACAAACCCAATCAATCTTGATAGTTTCACATGTTTTATGTTGAACTTCAATTATACAGCTTGAGGATAAGCTAAAATTCCTTGGTCAAACCCTTATTTTGATCTTCATTTTGTTGGTTCAAGACGAGGAGGAAAGACATGTAGTCATTAAACTGTCCAAAATAATTAATATGATTGAGAATTTTAAATTTTCAAGTATTACATTGAGATTGCAAGTTTTAAGAAACAAATTTGTTACAAGTCATTTTCTAGGAAGCAAAAGCAACCCCATCTTTTCCCACAACAAACTTCCTCTCCACTAACCACAAACAATGCACTCAAGAACACCAAAGTAGCATCAAACTGTAGAAGTGTAACCACTGCAAGTACTCCTTGCCATTGACCATAACCACGGCAGCACTTATCATCTTCACCCAAACCTTGACACCAACCCA
The DNA here is from genome assembly GCF_029867415.1 of Vicia villosa. Classification (NCBI taxonomy): domain Eukaryota; kingdom Viridiplantae; phylum Streptophyta; class Magnoliopsida; order Fabales; family Fabaceae; genus Vicia; species Vicia villosa. The sequence continues at coordinate 72,835,041 of NC_081180.1, read as the reverse complement.
CCCAAATTTGTGTCCTTGTTTTAGTTTCTCCATCAATCATTTTTTTTTCTTTCTATTATTGGTTGCACTTACATAACCATAACCAATAATACCCATTACCAAGTCGTATGTATCTCTGATACTTTAAACCCTTCAGCTTGTGGATTGGACTTAAACCGTATTAACACATTTTTAACATGGTACAGTACTTAAATTACAGATGAAGCCTGTCTCTTTTCATTCTAAACAAACTGGATGCTTATATAGGCTTTTTATCAGCAAAGCTATGCGTAAAGTAATTGTTATTAAAGTACAAGTAAAACTAAATTCACTCCTATCATGTTGCTGCCCCATGATGGAAATTATTAAGCAGAATTGCTGTTATAGAATAATTATATCATCAAGAATAGAAGATTCGAACCAAGTAATCACCATATTCGGTTGAGTTTAGACTTCTGACGGAACTGCTTCTTTGTTGTACACCAGGGGGCAGGAAATGTGCTCAACTGAATATAATTCACACAGTCAGCTCTACATAAGCACAAACTATTTATATTATGTAACCATATATAAGCTGACACAAAGTTGTTAATGAATATCTAGTCAATTCCATTTTTTTAGAAAGTTTCAATTATCAAAATGTTCCAACTTAATCAGCATTAAAGTGAGGTCCTGTGGAGCAAGAAAAATGTGAATCTTTAAAAGACTTAGTGGATAGCTCACACTGCCAATAAGCTTTGCACCAAACCATGCAGTATCCGCACCATGTGGAGGAGGGATGACTCTGATTCCATTCGACATATCAGGAGGAAGTAACGAATGAAGTTCCTTCTCTAACCTTTCTGAAGCATATGATCCCAAAGGTAGAGTTAGAAAATGGTAGCCCGTAACAGGGGTATTCCGTGTCATGGTTTCAGCTCATCTTTATGCCCAGATACAAAGATGAAAAGTGCCAAAATGAAAAGAGACATTTACCTGCTAAACCTGGTAAACATGCAGAACCTCCTGATAAGACAATGGTCTTAAACCAATCACTGCCGCCTGCTAATTCTGCAGAATAGCAATGGTCCACACAGAGAGCTGTGGCCTGGTGCAAACTCATTGCTCGACTATACCAAAATGTAGAAAAATGGTTAAGCTAGAACAATATAAACAAATAAGACGGAAGAGGATCATAATCAATCCATTGTACGGCATGGTTTAGACAATTATCACAAATTACCATATCATTAAATAATGTATAATTTAGGTTCATTAGTTTTCAAGTGAGTTAAATGCCTCCAAAAGAAGATTACCAAAGTTGTGTCAAGTTTAAAAATAGTATTATCACCTTCTTACAGTACTATGAAAAATGCCACTAATTATTGTACTTGATTTGAAGTTGGAAAGAACAAAAATGAAAAGAAAAAACGTCATCAAGCAAAACAGCTAAATAATGGCAGGCATGAGTGTAATCTCTGAAGCAAATCAGTATACAAATAAGTTGTAACAATATTGGAAAAAGTAAAAAAACTTACACCCCAGCAAGACGTGGCTGGAATAAGATCTCTCCTGTTTGAAACCGCTCTTTCGAGAGTGTATACCTCCCTTCACCAGCTTCAAATGATGCTTGTGTATCTTTCAATAGCTCAGCTTCATAGTCATACGCCACATAGCATAGCTTCTGTTTCCATGTAACCAGATATATCAGCCAACCACATTAATATGATTTTAAAGTGACGTAAAAATATGCAAGGAGCACACTAATATAGGAACCTGTAATTTTTATTCCAAAAAATGGAGCTAGACTTCGCAATTCAGAAACATAAATCTATAGAAATTTGAATGTCTAACCGTCCTTGCCCCTATAGGCCCCAAAAATTACTGACCTAATGGTTTCCTTGTCTCTATTCCCTTTGATTATTTATATCTTGCTAAATATTTTTAATTAACAACTTACTAACAATGAAGACCTTCCAAGTTCTAATAAGCCTTTTAACTCTACTAGCCAATGTGATTTTTGTCTCATAAGCAGGCTTACAAAAGAAGCAAACAGGTACCATTGACTCTCACCACACTTCAGGAAAAAAAAAAAAAGAGAGAGAAGATGGAAAAGGAACAAAAAACATAAAATGGAAACTTTAACGAGATCAAAGTGTACCATCAATTTTCTGAAGTGTCTAAATAGTTAACCTCTTGGACACTCCCCTTGTTGAACCCATGAAAGTAGAGTTGTCAATTTGGATTGCCAGGGAAGAATACAACCAGACCAGCTTTAGTGGAGACTAATAAATTGCTGAGCCAGCCTAATCCTTTGCAGGCTAAGGGCTATTTAGGTTGACGGTTGAAGACTTAGAGTAGCTTCATTTAAGGAATTTCAATTAATCATGACTCTAACAAGTGAATGTTTGTTTTAAATTGACATTAGAGTAACTTAAGAAAGATATACAACACAATTTAGTTGTTGATTTTGACATTTTTGGGGCATGCAAGTGAGCCTTTTTAACCTGGGCCCAACTATGTTGACATGGTCTATTCACTTGTCCAGTTATTTGGGCCACTACTGTAACAAGAATCCAGCAGACATCCTAACAAAACTTTCCTGACCAAGTTTTGAAATAATGGCCGACAAGCTGGTAATAACCAACTTCCATTTTTCTGCTCAAGGGAAGTGTTGCCAATGTCAATATCAGGTCTGTTGATAGCTCTGTGACTGACTGCAACCATAACTATCAGGAGTAAATTTAGGGATTCTGTTTCTTATTGTGCTCAAATTTGTTCTATGGCATTCCTCCCTGATAAGCAGGGCTTGTTTGATTTGAAGGAACATTTTCTATTTCATTTATTGTTTTCATTGCCTCTCATGTTACCTAGATGTACAAAGGAAAGGGCTTTCATGAGGGTGATGATCAAATTCATAAAAGGCTGACAAGTGACAACAACCAAAAACTGCCATTTTTGTCCGACAAGATAATGTGGTGGTGGAAACCGCGGTATTTTTCCATAATCATCAAATGTAGAACCATTCTCTACCATAAAGAAACCAAATGATTTGGCTTTGATGCTTAAATTCCTAAAGCCTCCCTTTCACTGATTAACTTCTTGGCAAAAATATTTAAAAAAGAGGGGGGCAGGTAGAATGATGAACTTTGTCAAAAACCAAATCAACTTTGAAGCTTAAGTTATAAGACGGATGCCCGGTTTTCATATCTCTCATAATATCGCATACCAGGAACCGAGACATGTGAAGCTTCTTTAGATATTGCAACTAGAATAAGAGATGTTTAAACTAAAATGAAATTCATAAGCAATGTAGGGTCCACTTCTGTCCTTCCAAGTACATTTGTGGCATCAAATATAAGTAAATTCTCATCAAATAAGAATTTCAAAACAAAAAAGACAACAGCAATACCTCTTTCAGTGTGCGAACAGTGTACAAAGATTCAAAATTTAAGCTGTTTTGTTGCATTTTCTCTCTAAGAAACCCTGTAAGTTTTAGTGCTCCCAGCCCCACAACCTCCACACCCACCTTTCGCATCACTTTACCATTTAAAACTGCAAAGCAAAAACACATATATGCTCAATCAGGGGAGAAAACAGAAGAGATCAACAATAAACCCATTGACTTCAGAGTAAAGTATAATGTATATATTAGAACACAAGAGGTGATGTTAAGTGTTGACTGCTTCTGAACCGGATTATGCAAACTGACTTAACGGAAATCACATTTGAAAACCAAACTAACTAACAAAAGATACATTTGGCAATCAAAATAACAAACACAATACACATCCGAAGATGTTTTAGTAATTTTGATACATTAAGGGACTATAGTGATAGCACCTCAAATGATAAAGGACCAAAATGATTGTTTACTCAAAAGAGAAACTAGTTCAGACTAGGAGTAGTTAGCTTGTTAGTTAGACGGAATTAGTTACCTAATTAATAGGAGGGGTCAAGGGTAGAGGGAGATCATAAAGATTTGTAAACATTTTATGATTTGAGTGACCAGAGTGATGGCTCAAAATTTTGGAGCATAGATTTCTCAGTATTCAACATAATTATTCTCTTTTGATTCTTTCTATCAATTTTTCTTCTCAATTTTCCACATTCCTAACAGTTCATGTATTTTATGTAAGAGATATTTAGTTAAGCATAAATAGGAACTGTATGAGAGAACAAAATGATAAAGCATACTTGGAACTACAGATGTGACTTGAAAGCCTATATTAATAGATATTCCAGAAGTTTGTTTTGCAGCATACAGAGCTAAAGTTGCCTACACTTACAAAATAGAAAACAAATAAGTTAAGAAAATATAGTAAGAATAAGTGCTGTACAAAACTAAATAAAAGAACAAAATTTGATATTTACTCATTGATTTACAACATTTCCATCTTCAACCATCTTTCTTTCTTTACAATTTTATGCCTTTTCAGTTTACTGCTGAACAACGAGATTCTTCCCAATTATATACTCACTAATCTTTGCAGAGTGATTTGAACAAAATAATTTCAGCCTTAATTTCATTTCAAATAGGGATTTGTGTTAGGGAAAGAGCAGGGAATACTTGTTAAAGAGGTGCAAGTACATAAATCCATGTATGCCTCTTTTTTTTTAAAGCTAAATTTTCCATTTATGTCTCTTCTCATTAACTAAATTAAAGGAGGAAGAAAATGGATCCTCTAAGTCCAACACTCAGATCCAAATCTTATTCTCATGGGTTAAAAGTTAAATGGTAATAAAATTTCTGTTCCCACTAAAATATGCTACCTGGTTGAGAGCACAAACAGCAGGAACATTCAGGTCAAATAGAGCAGCACAGATTGCATCTTTAAGCTGCTGTCTTGATGCTCTGGCTGATTCGGTATCTGCAATGAGGAAAGAGGTCATTAAATGACTAGAAATAACCATGGAACCATATTATACTGTCCTCTTGATGATCATGTATGCAAAAACTTTACACAATGCATGTAATTTAATAGTATTCTTAGTATCATATTATATGTTAAAACAAATGATGAGTTAAAATATCAAATAGCTCTTGAATTGTATGAAATTTGGTAAACTTGATCTACCAAATATGAACTTTAAAGTCAATAATGTATAGCATACACAAGCACGCACACGTATGCGAAAGTGCAGCAGCATAACTGACTTTGACATGGTTAAAGCAAAACCTGCAGTGGTTTCGTAGTGTTCCTAACTTCACAAATAATCATAATTCATACAGTTATGAGGGTAGACAGACCAAGCATTTTCTTTTATAAATTTTTTCCTAATAACTTTTATTTTCAAAGCATATAAATTGAGGTGTTTATTGAAACTGGTTAAGGTTTGGCACCTGGTAATGCATCCAAACAAAATTACGCGTATTTCAAAAATTATATACAAATTAGTTCTTAAGAAGGAAATTCATGGGCTTCACTAAAATCTTGATCGAGTAAACCCCTAAATTGGGCTTTCAAAATATAGTGTCATTGTCACCGCATTATTCTCCAAAGAATTTGTCACCAAATTAGTCCTTGATGATCTAATTTCCAAATCATACCACATTTGTCTTAGGTAGGACAGAAGGGTTTACTCAGTATTGATCCGCAAACAACACAAGTAATTTTAATTTTCAAATAAGTAAAAAGAAATTAACTAACCATCATAGTGGCATATTGGTAAAGAAACAACAACTGCTTGAGAACTTGGTTTCACCTTCATCCTGCAGAGAAAGCCACCAATATATCCTTGCCATTAGACATAGAATTTGCTCAAGACATACACAAATGTATAACCAGTAGAAAACAACTACCCTTTCCACAACACCGTTACTACAGTTTAATATTAATCATCCCTGGAAAAAATTTCTACTCCAACAAGGAAAAGCCCAGAATGATTCACCTGCCATAGACGGTCCCAAAAAAATGTCGAAGCCTAGTATATATCGGTGTCTCCACATTACCAAATTCCTGCAAATGAAATTCCCCAGAAGACATTACTAAATGGAAACCATTAAAACAAAAGAAAAAAAAGTTTGTTTTAAAAAAAGTAAACAAAACGAATATATTATTTTTGAAGTTGAAGAGAAATAGTTTGAACATGATCAAATAAAGTTATTGATAAATATTAAAAGAACAATTACAATAAATAATAAAAGCATATGTAAAATAAGCATCTCCGTCTCAATATTTTTAGAAAGCTCGCCTTTACCATTCTCTTTTCTATACAAAATATATATTCGGTGAGGCATTCCCTTATACAAGGTCAAAGAGATCATCAACCTCTACACGGATTTAAGTGAAATTTTCATAACGCCTATCAACCATGCTACTTTTTATACTTTTTATTTGAACTCAAGTCATAGTAAGCATAGGAGAAGAAAAATCCAACCAGATGGGTCGATGCTAGTTAGTAGTCACTACTCAGTAAATACTTTCAAATTAGAAGTTAATAACTATTCCTAAAAGTTTAAAAATTTACTCAAACGTCCAATTATATACTTCAACAGATGCTTTATTAAATGATATTACAATGGAGCTCCGTGGTTATTAAATATAAAAACTTAGTCATAATTCAACTCCATAAGTTACCGAGTTTATCCTAAATTATTATAAACAAATTTTAATGAAGAGGTTAGACACAGCAAACACTTCCAAACCTTGTAAATCTGTGGCTCCAATTGAACCAGGTAGTCTTACCAAAAAGGTAGGAGTTCGCCCCAATGGACGCTCCTCTTTGCTCCAACCAAATTTGCAATAGCCAGAACCACCTACACACAACAACAGCAAAAATAACTAACTAAACGCATCATCTCATATGAAGCACCAACACAAACAAGACGGTGAGTTCGGCGAAATCATCATTCATTTTGTTGAAGCTGAAAGTGAATTCGAACATGTGATAAGTACCGTCGATGATAACAGCAGGAGGAAGTCGTTCCCGTTGGCCATAAATATGCTTAAACGACAACACGCGTGGCGTTTGAGTAACAAAGAACCTGAAAAATTCAACTCTAAATTAAACACAATTACTAGTTCTAAATCATATTAAAACAACACGAGTAGTAGTAGTTACGGTTGTTGAATTGTTACTTACGGAAGAGGATAACCAGAGGTTAATTTAGTTTCCGAGAAGATAATGGAATCGTAGTGTAGAGGCTGGTGATTGTGAAGGAAATGATCCCAGAGTTCGTTATCGGAAACAAGAGATCGCCATGATTTGCAAACGATGCAGAGTTTAGCGGCGTGTTTAGGTTCCAACAATCGTATGATTTTGAGGAGTATGTCAGAAGGGAGTGAGTCGAATAAACCCAAAGGAGCGTCATGATGATGAGATCGTTGTGATGAATTGTTCGAGGTGGTTGTTGTGGCGGTGGTGGATCGTTTAAACGATGCTGCTGAGTCGCGTAGTTTTCGGAATAGTGTGGCCATGATTGAAGTGAAGTGTGAAAGGGGAATGGAGTTAGTTAGTTATTGGGACTTATGGAGTGGGAAATGGGAAAGAAAAGAAAGAAGAGAAAAGTCTTGTGTTGACTATTGCCCGCCACTATTTGTCTCATTGCTATTGGAGGTAAGTATAAGAAATTGTGATGAGATTGTGACACAATCATGACTAATTCAAAATGTTGTTACAAAATAAATTTTCTAAGTATGATTTTCTAAGAGTTTTGATTTGTATACACGGTATATTTCTAAAGGACGACAATTCAAAATGTTTTTATAATCACAAAGATTATTTATTGTATAAGAGTTTAATGGATATGCCCTGACAGTGTAAAACAGTTTTACACTGTCATCCAATAGAAAACAACCAATTTGCTATGTCATTAAAAAATTTTAAAAATAAAAGTGTGATGGAATTGGATACATGGTTGTAATTGGTTGACAATGTAAAACTATTTTACACTGTCAGTGCATCATCCCTTTTCTCATTGTATAATCACAACAACAAATATAAATAGACACATTTATAAAATATTGCTATGCATAAATCTTATTAAATTATTATTACTCCCTCCATTCCTTTTTAATTGTCATATTTTAACTTTTTACAGATACCAAGAAAATTATTATGTTAACTTTTTAAGCTATAATTTTCCTTTTGCCTATAATACCCTTAACTTTTAATCATTTCAATATATTTTTTTCTTTCTCATAATAATTAGTTAGGGGCAATTTTGACAAAACTATAAATGATTACTATATTGAAATTTGAAAGTGACAATTAAATTGAAACAAATTTTTTTCACAAAAGTGAGAATTATAAAAGAACGGAGGGAGTAATAAATATTATATTTGATAAATTAATTTAAATTTTTTAATTTTATTTTATTAAACATTAATAAAAGTTTTTTTTAATAAGCAATTTGAAGCTAGCGGGTTTCGACATTATACTAAGGAATAAAAATTATTTAGATCTGATAGTTCTTAAAAATAATTATTATTCAGAATATTAAGATGTTGTGACATCTTGCTTAACATCTTTCAAGCACTAAAGAATAAAAATTATTTAGATATTTAGATGTGATAGTTCTAAAGAATAAAAATTATTCAAAAGATCAAGATGTTATGACATCTTGCTTAACATATTTCAAGCACCATATTTTAGCAAAATTTTGTCAATCCTAAAATCATAGATCCAACCATCTCCCCATTTAGTAAATTTTGGCTAAAACAACCAAGAACCAAACTACACAAACATATATCAGTAAAAACGTTGTTACACAAACACAAGCTACATGCTAAACATGTAAATTTTGTACATGAGGAAAAGATAAGAGATGCTCCTCCTCAAACACAGTTCCAATTTACCATCCTGGACTTCCTAGATGAAAGTTCACATAACTCAGCGTACAATACTGAGGGTGGAAATAAGCTACTAGGCTAGGCTTTAGAAGGTCTGAGTCTGGCCTACAATGAATTTAAAAGGCATGAGTCTAGCCTGAAAGTTTGGCCAGACCTGAAAGTCTATTTAAAAGTATGATTCTCATGAAAGTTTTCAATTAATTCATATTACTTAAGAAGCCTTATAGATCGACCTATATATGCATATATAGGCCAACCTATTTAGCCTTTATTCTAATATATATGCATATATATAGCTTTTTTTCTTCATTTGTGTGTGTGAAAATATAGGCCGGTCTATAAGGCTTCATAGGTTTTTTTAATAGCCTAAGTCTGGTCTATTTAATTAAATAGGCTTTTAAAAAAGCCTAAGTCTGGTCTTTTATTAAATAGGCTTGGTCTGGCCTGACCTTAACTAGGCTAGGCTATAGACCCCTGTAGGTCGTCCTGGTCTATTCCTACCCCTACACAAGACATAACTATGCTCAAAACTCAGACCATAAGACACAAACATGATGTTATAACAATCAACATGACATTCTGCAAATACAACAATAACAGAGGTAGCAGCAGAAGCAGAAACAAACAGACACAAATAGACTCAAGACTCACATGACAGACAGTCATGCTCCGCCTAAAATGTTGCATATATCAAACAACGTTTGACTTAGACCTAGACTTACTGACACTTTTCTCCAACTTTTTAGCCAAAAATTGACAAAAATAGAGCAAAAAAAATAACCTGACACAAAAGAATCAATGTAAGCAAGAATTGATTCAAGACAAACAAGAATTGAACCTTCTTAGCACTAACATCTTTGGAAGATTTTCTCATTGTTGAAATGCAGTTTGTGAGGTTGTAAAGACTTTGAATACAAGGACAGTTACCTAGATTATAACGAACCCTTGCTTGTAACGACGGTCCAGTCAATGAGAGCAATTTTGGAAGAAAATAAAATCATCCTTAGTAACAGTGCACCATTCACATTTGGAGAGAGACATGTTTCTTAGCAGCTTTTAGGGATGGCAAGCAGACTAGCACCCGTGGGGCCCACCCGCACCCGAACTCGAGTCAACGGGCGAAAATCCAAGTTGACTGGGTTTGGGTTCGGGTGCGGGTTTGGGTATTGTGAAACCCGCACCCGAAACCCAAAATCACACCCGCTTTTTTATATTTATATATATATATATATATATATATATATATATATATATATATATTTATATATATATATATAATCTTGTGGAAAGTTGTAGGAAAAATGTACTTTTTTATGTATTTTACTGTGGGTTCGGGTTTGGGTGAAAAAACCTGAACCCAACGGGTGTGGGCATGGGTGTTATTTTGCCACCCGAACAACATTTAGGTTTGGGTTTGGGTTTGGGTGCCGATTTCGGGTGCGGGTTTGGATAATGTGAAACCCGCACCCGACCCGACCCGACCCGGTTCCATCCCTAGCAGCTTTGACCTCTGGAAAATGTTACAACATTTTAAATGACATTGTTCATGCCATTGGAAATGCTTTTTTTTAGATTGCACATATCACAGGATGAAAGCATATAGGTGGCAGACCGACCAAACAGTTACTACTATAATTCTTCAATTGTGCAATTCAAAAATTACCCCTCATATTCTCGATATAACTTGCAACTCAAGTTATAATGAAAATAGTTCCTGCAACTTCTCAGACATACTAATCTTAGGAGTGTCAATATTTGCCTCTAGCAAGACTCTTGACACAATGGTGACTTGAACCAAAGACTTGTTTTAGTAAATAGAGTTAAATTTCTGAGTATCTTGATTGTAGTAGCTTGTCACACAACAATGTCATGACATTCAGTTTGACATTGTACACTTATAGTAATCAACCTAATAGAGAATACATCTTACTTCAGCAAAGTAGCTAATCTTAAAGAAATATCAAGATTCAATTAATTCAAATCAAGTGACCAGAATATCCTCCAATATTACAATCTTCATAGACTTCGCCAAAATATTTTACTCCAATATTCACCATCATTAGTAATTTCCTCTGAAGATACTGATGATTCCAGACTAAAAAAACCCAAATAATGAACTCCTTCTTAGAAAAAAATGTATTTACTTGAAAGCTTTCTTATTTAGTGTCTGCTAGTCTTTTCACAATTTCTGGAGTAACAACCTGCTGAGATGATGTTTCAATATCTGGTTGAACATTACTAAAGGTAATTCTCTCAATAGAGAAACTCAGAAGCATACCTTGTTTTCTTTCAAGGAAAAGATAAGAACCTTTTAATACTTTACATATCATAGATTTTCCTTTTCTATAGATCACAATAGAATATACTTGTTTCTATCCTCCAAGATATTCACCTTGCATTAGAATGGTCCGATCCATTAGAATATATTCTACCACTTTTGTAAGTGTTTGATGTTGCACCTTCTAGTGTGACATCTTGACTTCATCTTCATTGAACACCAAGTAAGAGAATAAGAAATTAAATACTTGTGGTGACGCGCTTGAGGAGGTGGAGAGGACCTGTGACGCGCACGTGAGGTTTTCCTTCTTGACGCGCCAAAACGAGGTTGAGCTCCTTGCGACACAACAGGCTGCTGGTGACCCAGTATAAGTGGAGATACACAGGCAGCGGGTGCTGAGATGTTTTTTGATATTTTTGTTAGGCACCCAGTTGTTTTTTGGACACGACCTCGTCGTACACAGATGTCGTTTACCAGAGGTACTTATCAGCTACCTAACGTATCCATGAGTACAACTAGGGAGCGGTTACACTGGCATACAACTACCATAGACTCAGAGAGGGATGCCTGTGGAAGGCAAGGACTGTGGCTGGCAATTGTTCCCTTTTAATGGTAACAATCTTATATCACTATAATTTTTCTCAAAATGGTTCATTATATATTTGTGATAATGTTTGATCCCCGTTTTTTTGCAGGGCTGGATATTATAACACTTGCCCATGAACATTGACTGGGAAGAGGTGTCAGACTAAATTGAGGTCATGTCGCGTGCTAGTGTCTTCATCCTCCTCATAGGGAACCATCTGTCGGATCCTTACAAACACTATCTTGATCGCATGACTGGTGAGGACGTCTAATACGACTGCTACGCTGCTCACCGCGAGACGGTTCCGTGGGATGACTGCACTATATTATAGATGCTTGGCAGCCAGTTCGACCAGCACTGTTTGTTATCTTCCGGAGCGCGTCATGCGTAAGTTTGGGTACTGTCAAATGATACCTCGCGACCCTCTTGTCTCCGCTCGTATCTTGATGACCCGTCGGCAGATAGATGAGGTCTTTGGAGACTGGGAGCATCACATGGTTCTTGAAGAGGCTCCGACAACCATATCAGAGAGAGACTGGAGTTGTACCGATGGGTACATCACTTGGTACGGTGTCACACCCATACATGATCCCCACTGCACCGAGATCACCACCCAGACCAACCCATGAGGAGATCTTGTAGTCTCATCAGTCTCAATTGGACCACACTGACGATGTTCTTCCTTGCTATCGTGAGATACTTGACATGGCGCAGGCATGCATTGTCGCTGATTTCTTCCCTGAGGGGTCTGATCACAGACGTGTACTGTAACACCCCCAATTCTATACTAAACAAATAAGGCATATATTTGCGTAAATCAGAGTAAAGAAAGCATGCATCTCACGAGGGCGTTACACACATTTCAAAATAGAACAAACATTTTATCTTTAAACATGCAATGGTCATTTTCAAATAACACGGGAATTTAAAACAACATGCAAACCACAGCGGAATAATCATATCATTAAATAAATGGTAAAATAGGATGATTCCCATACATCATCCACCATGTTTCAACATCTTGGCTCAAGGCCACACATTAACCAAAATAACATATTCAAATACGAATACAATATGAGTAAACAAATATCTCATAACATCGAGTCATAAAAACATAAAACTCAACTCCCATGTGTTACATATGACCAGAGCACAAGTGACTACTTAGTCACGACACCCTACTAGAGATCTAAATCTCGACGCTAATCCTCCTTCGAAGCGTCATTATCCATGAAACCTGCACGTTACCAACAAAGGATAACATTCAAACAGAAGGGTGAGAATTCAACTTCTTATAGATAAACATAATATGGGAAATGTAAAACACAACAAGAATACATTTCAAGAGTTCATCACTCTTCACATAAACATGCATCATATGCCATTAATCAAGATTCACATATTCATGCCATACAACCTAGTCGTTCAATTCCACATATCATACATGATTGCTAAACAATGTACATAATCATATTTCACCAACATCTAGATTCCAAGGACATATAATTTCACATCTACATCACATATGTTCCAATCACATATATCACAATTATAACACAACAATCTTTCATATCAAATGAATCACCAAATTCACTTATCACATCTCATACACACATAACAATCACACAATTGCATACGTTCAAACATCACATAACACCAATGTGACTCAATGCGAGACATGTGACTCTATGCATGTGGTACCCAATATGAACCCAACGTTTCACCGCTTCCGATTCAATATCTAGAATCCAAGCCACGCTCCCGATCCAGACAAGATCAAAGCCAACACGCCTATTTCCTATTAAGGATCACGTCTGCTACGCCTGTTTCCATTCAAGGATCAACGTCTCTTACCATGTGAACCCAAGTTTCACCGCTTCCACCATAAAGCCGACCATGCTATGAATGTATGTACAATTACCAACAATTTATGCAATTAAGATTATCTCATCAATCTTAACTTACCGCATACCACAATAATCCAACTCCATGAATTATCCGCCAATTGTACACAACATTCACAACACAATTAACAATTACAACAAGGTATAACAAACATCATATATCCAGTTACAATCATCATGAATATATTCCCACACATCTTACCAATAGTTGTTATTCATCACATACCAAAACGTAACACACATAAAAGCATTTACATGTATTCAATCCACATCTCAATACATACACCTTTAAATGATCATTATATACAAGGAACATTCAAATAGTATATATATATTCATCCTAACATATCATAGATATCACATCACTTGACACATCTATGAATATTAGTCACAAGTCATTAATTCATCATGTACACATAAGTAAGTCACATGTTATCCATATATTAATATCAAAATTAAACCATTCAACATCAACCAAACCTACCCTATCACATAGATAATCTCATTAGCTTCCTAGCGCTTCGAACGGCGCATAAAACGGAGCTACGGATCAAAGGTTATGGCCTTTACAAGAATCTGCCAAAAATAGAATCTGCAGGTCGACGCAAAGAAAAGCATAGGTCGACGCATTGAACTCCTGCCACCCTCGGGTATGCGCATGCTGACCCAATAGGTCGACGCATTCATCAGAAAACCCAGATTTTTGCCTTTTAGGCTGCACAGGTCGACGCAAACCTCTGTGTAGGTCGACCTATGCTGCGTAAAACTTAGAAAATCACCATTTTCTTCCCCATTCCCCTCATACAACACCCATTAACCCAAACACAATCCATACATCAATTAAAAACAAAATTGGCACACATATGATGTTCATAATCATGTTTCTAACCATGGGTCATTCATACAACACTTTAAACATGAACAAATCATAAAATCTCATTGTTTTATCATAAACCCTAACATTTTCCAAAACTATGAGATGAAGAGATGAAAGATTACACAAACACACATTACCCAATCATATAGTCTATAAGAACTTGGATTCAAACCCTTACCTCTTGAATTTCTCCTTCTAACTTCAAGAAATCTACAATCCTCTTCTCTTCTCTCTTCTATTCTTTCTAGCCTCTTTCTCCAAAATGAATTTTTATGAGAACTAACCTAATTTCTTTCTTACTATCTTTCTCACATAAATGGGTTTAACCCACAATCTATTCTTTCTAACTAAATTAGGCCCATTAACTAATATCTCATAATATTACTAATAATTCAATTAATCCAATTAGCACAAATCTCAAATTAAATAATATCATACTAAATAATTGAATAACATGAATAATTAGTAAAACACCAAATAAAACTAATTAAATAAATAGCTAATAAAATCGGGATGTTACATGTACTGGATGGTAACATGGGGGTGACAGAGGGAACATTTTTATACCGTCGACACCATGCCAGGACCGGTGGGGCACTTGACGATAGATGCAGAGTAGTCAGCAGAGGACGTGGACGCAGAGGCGGGGCTAGAGGCATGGTAAAGGATGAGGATGTTATCCGACATACACAGTAGTGATGCATGTGATTTTATTGATATATGTATTTTTATTATATATTTGACATTATTTACATGATCTATACGATGTACTATTTTGTTATACTATATTCCATTGCCTTTAAATTGGACTACTTTGATGTACTATAATTTGATGTTCCATTTTTGTTAAAAATATTGGAGTTTTTGAATGAAATGCTTATGTAGGTGATTTAAAATATAGCAGAAAGTTTTGTTGGTACATCTTCAGAATATTCTGTTTTTAACACGTTCCTTAGATACATCTACAGAAGATTTATTGAACTGGAATATCTTGAATTTTCCCAACTTTCACTATGTTTTTAACGCTTCCGTAGATACACATACGGAAAAAAAATCAATTTTTATTTTAAAAAAAGGTGTTTCCGGATGTGTATCTACGGAATCATGAGGCATAATTGAAATTTCACCAGATGGCTAAGAGTATCAAGAGATGCATTAAGATATTTTCATATTTAAAGGTATTGCTTTTTATCTTTTCTTATATTCCTCTTCTAACAATTGCACAATTATAAAAATAATTTTATGTGAAGTGTTTTTTAGAAAAATGCAATAAATATTTAATTAATTTTGTTAATAAACTAAGTTAAAATATATACACTATTTATTTGCCTCCACAAAAGAATAAATTCTGAATCCGTCATTGAGACTAGCTCTTAATAATATTGAGGGAACTCTTGATAGTTAATCAAACTCTTAATAATTTGACGAGTCTTTAATATTATTAGACGAACTTTTGATAATTGGATGGACTTTTAATATTTTAGAAAGAGCTCTTGATAGTTAGGCGAGTCTTAGGCTAAACACAATTGGGCGAACTCTTGATAGTTGAACGTTGAGCTACCACAAAAATTATTTGTTTAAAAAAAGCTAAATCCCATAAGATATTTTTATTATAAAAATATGACTAAATTACCTCCGGGATCCTTTAAGTTTTTTAATTGTATCAAGTTAGTCCTTTATGTTTTAATTGTAACAAGTTGGTCCTTTTTCGCTACATGTTGGTTCTTTATGTTAACTAACGTCTGCACCGTTGATCTTTTTCTCAAAATCATTTCCAATAAAGCTGAAGTAAACATTAATGGTATTGATATGTCACGTAACATGGGTCAAAGGGCATCATTGGATCATATAATAAAATTTTCAGAATTTTTTAGTGCATAAAAGTATTTTTAAACTAATTAAAATGCACGCAAAAGAAGAAACTAAAGAAAAATAGTAAAACAGAAAATAAAATTCTCATAAAATTACACGAAGTGTAAAATAAGAAGAAATAATTTTAGAAATTTTTTCATAATTTTTTGACCAAAAACGGATTTAATATGAATTTTAGAAGTTAAAATAAAATTAATAGAACAAAATAAACTAGAAATAGGTCAACGGTGCATGCGTTAAGACTCACATGTAACAAAAAAAACATAAAGGACTGACTTGTTACAATTAAATAACTTAAAGGACCCTGGAGGTAATTTAGCCTAAAAATATTTAAAATCTCATTTCAATACACCTCTTAATTAACTATTTATCTTTTTGCAAATCGTATTCGCATTGGTTATGTTTTTTAAAGGGAATTTATAATAGAATTTAAAAATTATAAGTTGTGCAAAGAGGAATTAAAAACTTCAAACTCTAGTATTGTGAACTTTTTATTTTGACAGGTCGGCCGGTGGACGGTGGTGCGTCGAATTTGGATCCCCTAACTTTCAACTCTCTATCTTTCTCTAAGACCATCTCCAATGGTAGTTTTTTCTATTGAGTTCTCCACCTGTACCATTAATTTAATAATTAAATATTTAAAAAATTTGTCATGCCATAATAGAGTTGCGTTGCAATGCAACAACTAAAAGATTGTAGTACACAATCAAATCAAGTTATGAGGTAAAGTTGTGGGACTCATATCATATTTTTATTAAAGTTAAAATTAAATAAATTCTTTTAATATGATGTGGCTTAGTGGGTCCCATAAAGAACTCAAATGTAAGGCCATCTCCAACGGCTAATAGTTGCCGTTTCGTACGCCAGCTGGAAGCAAATGGTAAAATGAATGTTCCGCCACGCATGCCAACATTCAAATGCATTGCAACGGTAAGTTTAAATAAAATATTAATATAAGTTGGAAGCTGTGCTATGCAACGGCTCTTTTGCTTATTTTTTTTTTTTATTTTAATAATTTATTTGGTTATAAATAGAAGCAAATGTTAGTCAAATTTTATCACACAAATTTATTCCTTACTCCTAGTATTTTAAACTTTTCTCTCACAATTTCATCTTATTAGCCTTCAATTGATCATATATTTTATCAAATTTTTCATCTTCTTAGTTCAAATTATTATTGTTAAGGGCAAATGGACCCTAATCAATATAATTTTCAACAATCTATGTTCCATCTCATGCAAAATCAGCAAAATTCTAATCCGCAAAATTCTCAATTTCCCCCACCGCCAATAAACTCTACCGTATTTTTTCCGCCACCAAACAACCCAAATATTTATTTTAGACCACAGATAAATACTCATGGGGTGAATTTTTCTCTTCATGAACCCGAAACACCAAATGGGTTTATGTCTGAACGTCAAGTTCCACAATTTTCAACTCAAGTTGGTATTGAAAATACTACAATTGAAAAAGAACAAAGGCGTTCTGTTAAAAAAAAAAAACCTAGAGAGGTATTCACAAGGGAAGAGGATACACTTCTTATGCAATCATGGCTCAATGTTTCAAAGGATCCAATTGTGGGAGTTGATCAAAAAGTTGATAGCTTTTGGTTAAGAATCACCGATAATTATAACCAATATCGTGGGCAGTCACGAGAAAAGCTACAAGCCAATTAAAATCTCGATGACATCGAATAAATGGTTGTGTTCAAAAATTTGATAGGTGTTACAAACAAGCTGTTTATGGAAAAAAAAGTGGGGCATCAGAGAAAGATATCTTAATCAATGCGCATGCTTTTTATGAACAAGATGAAGGTGCACCATTCAATCTTGAGTATGCATGGCGGCTTTTAAATGATGAACCTAAATGGATGGGAGAATCCACCGAAAATTCTTCAAAGAGAACAAAGAATTCTGTTAGCGGTTCATACACGGCATCGCTAAATTCAGAGACACCTTCAAGTTATGAGTTAAACTCATCATCTCTAATGGAGCGTCCAATGGGACAAAAGGCGGCAAAACGAAAAGGTAAGGCAAAGGAAAATGCAAATGCAATTGAACCTCCTTCTAGTGTTATTTCCGATACAAGGAATAAAAGAATGGAAGTAATGGAAAATCTAGCACGACTTAAGGAGGAAGAAAACAAATTAGTCAAGGAAAAGATGGAGTTTGAAGCAATGCAATTCATAATGTCAGACACTTCTAAGATGAATGATAGTCAACGTGAATTTCATGAAAAACGTTGTAATAGCCTAAAAGAAAAATATGGATGGTAATAATATGCAATGTTCTAGTATTTATTATATTTAAATATTATGTAGTACTTGTTATGTATCAACGACTATTGTAATAAGACGCAGTGTTCTAGTATTTTTTAAATTTAAATATTATTCAAATTAGTCGTTATTCAAACTAGCCGTTATTCAAAGTAGTCGTTATTCAAACTAGCCGTTATTCAAACTAGTTGTTATTCAAACTAGCCTTATATATACTCTCATTCTTTTCACACTCTTCTATCATTTTTCTATCACACTTCTATCATCATTCTCTCACTCTTCTATCATTTTTCTATCACCATTCTCTCACTTCAATGGATTCAAACAAGTCAAACAACCTCAACAAACTTTTTTGGGAGGTGATTGAAGAAGAACTTATGGACAACACAGATGAAGAACTATTGTTGTCAATGCTCGAGAAGGAACGTCAATCTAGAAATTCATCAAGGCGAAAAAGAAGATCAGTGATAGATCGGAATCGTGAAGAAGGGCATATACGATTATTCAACAACTACTTCTCAGAAAATCCAGTATACACGGATGCCCAATTCCGTAGAAGGTTCAGAATGCATAGGCATTTGTTTCTTCGAATTGTAGAAACCCTTAGAAATTATGATGAATATTTTCAAATGAGGGTCGATGCAACTGGTAAAATGGGTCTTTCACCATTGCAGAAGTGCACTTCAGCTATTCGTATGTTGGCATATTGATCTTCCGCTGACATTGTAGACGAATATGTTCGAATTGGTGAAAGCACTGCAATTGAGTGCTTAGAGAGATTTGTAAGGGGCGTGAATGAGGTATTTGGGGCTGAGTATTTGAGAAGGCCTAATAGCAATGATGTTGAGCATCTTTTACAAATGAGGGAGTCATGTGGATTTCCAGACATGCTAGGTTCCATTTATTGTATGCATTGGGAATGGAAGAATTGTCCTGTTGCATGGAAAGGACAATTTTGTCGAGGTGATCATGGTAAACCCACGATCATGCTTGAAGCAGTGGCATCACAAGACTTATGGATTTGGCATGCATTTTTTGGTATTGCAGGTTCAAACAATGACATTAATGTGCTAAACCAATCTAATGTGTTTAACGATATTTTGGAAGGACGTGCTGCTACTGTGCAATATACAATCAATGGGAATCCATATAATATGGGGTATTATTTAGCGGATGGTATATATCCTGAATGGGCTACATTTGTCAAGACCATTTCAATGCCACAAGGAGAAGAGAGAAAACTATTTGCACAACACCAAGAATCAGCTAGAAAGGATGTGGAACGTGCATTTGGAGTGCTTCAATCTCGATTTGCAATAGTACGTGGTCCAGCGCGTGCTTGGCACATGGAAACCCTCAAGCATACCATATATGCTTGCATCATATTGCACAACATGATTGTCGAAGACGAACGACACACATATGGAGGTGATTTTGATTACTGTTACGATAATGCAGGTAACAACAACTCAACGACTGAAACATTTAGCGGTCCTCACCCGAATCTTGCAACAAGACTACAAAGAAGAGCAACTCTTCATGAAAAACAAGTTCATCGCCAACTTCAAGGAGATCTAGTCGAGCATATTTGGGAATGTTTTGGACATGAGGACGATGAAAATTAAATTTGAGTAATTATGTTATGTAATTTATTTGTGTTGTTTTTAATTATATTTTTATTGTTTTTAATTATATGTCATGCATTTGAGATTAATTTAAATTATAATTTTAAATTTTATGTTTAATTTTATTTATTTTATATTAATTAAAATTTAAATAATTTAAATTATTATTTTAAATCAAATAAAATTTAGTATGAATAAAATATTATTATACAAAGTAAAATTGTGGGACTCAATATGAGTTCTTTAGAATTATACCATTCGAGTGAAAATTGAAGTGAGTTGCTTCAAGATGATGTGGACTAATGGGTCCCACAAAGAACCAAATAATGGGTTGCACCATTGGAGATGCTCTAAGTTGCACTATTGGAGATGCTCTAACTTTCTTTCTATCTCTCTCATGATTTATTTTCTCTCACATATTTTTTCTCTCTAAAATAAACATCATTTCTCTTTTTTTTTTTTTTTTTTGAAAAAAAGATACTTTATTACTTCAAAAAAAACAATAAGTACAAGCGATCCTTCAGCGGATCCAGCCTCTATTTGAAATCCTCAATTACTAACAAAAAGAAAACTATAACCTAATATCCCTCTAACATTAGGATAGAGATATATTTCCTCAGTTTGTTTATATTCCACCCTCTGTATACTAGTGTATCTATAATTCTTTTCCCAACTATTTTGGTATCAACATTCTCACCAAAGCTTTTGTTATTCCGAATCCTCCAAAGTTCATATATAGTTTCAGATGCCGCCATTTTGAGAATAGCGGCCCTAGCGCTTTTTCCCTTTGTCTGCTGTATAATCCACGTAATTTCCTCGTGCCATGCTTTCGGGATATGGTGAATCTGCACCCATCCTAGGACCTCCTTCCAGATATCATTCATAACTTCACATTCAAAGAATAAATGCCTCATTGTTTCCTCACTTGAACAGAAACAACATTTAGTGTTGTCGATCATGCCAAATCTATATAATCGGTCTTTCGTTGCCAACCTCTCATGACACGCAAGCCATAGAATGAAATTGGCTCGGGGTCTAGCATTATTCCCACACAGTAGATTTCGCCACTCTACCTTCTGCCCTTTATCTTGAAATAGCTTGTAAATGTTGCCCATATTGAATTTAGATTTAGTCATGATTTCATCTATTTTTCCCATCTCTTTGTTATCATCTCTTTGTTTAAGTACGACCTTCATAATCCACGAATCAGTAATTTTACTTTGAATCTCCAGTAGGCTGTTATTTTTAACATAGTATGCTTGTATCCACCTTACCCAAAGTGAGTCTTCTTTACCACTCAAATTCCAAAGCAGTTTCACTATGGTTGTAGTATTCCATACTTCAATATCTCTAACATTCAGACCACCATGACAGATTGGTTTACAAATCTATTTCCAAGCTATAGGTGACTTACGACCCCCCTCAAAACCGCCTGTCCAAAGAAAGATACGACAAATTGTATCAATTTTCTGTAGAACACCCTTGGGGAAAGGGAAACAGGTCATCCAATAGTTGGTTATCGCGAACGTAACACTTTTGATAAGCTGTAATCTCCCGGCATAAGTTAGGAGACGAGATGTCCAATGCTTTATCTTATAGACAATTTTGTCTATCAAGGGAGAACATCATTTCTCTTTCTTATTCATTTTTTAGCCTAAAGTCACTCTACATTTCCCTTCCTAAAGATAGAGGATCCTTTATCTGTGGTACGTCAAGTTAGTCACATTTGTCAAAGCTATACCGTTCTCTATGCATTAAAAAATCTCTAGTCAAGCAGTCAAAAAAGAAATAAAAATCTAGAAAAATAATAAATATTTTTGTATACTTTAATAAAAAATTCGGATGCACTGCATGGATCCACTTATCATTCTTCCACTCATCTAGATTTTTTCCTTTATTTTTTAAATTTTAATAAGCATCTACTTTTTTTTTTTTTTTTTTGGCTTTATACCACCGGTTTATTCCGGTTCGGGGGCGAGTTCTGGCATCAAGTGGTTCCATCCCCCTCCCGATCGCAGTTGCGGGGGATCGAACCGTGGTTCTCCCTACCAAGTCCAGCGCCAATCACCACTGGGCCAACTAACGATTGGTATATTAATAAGCATCTACTTTTAATATAATAAAGTACATGACATATGAAATTCTTTTAATATCCCTATATTCACCAATTTGAAAGTGATATTCGGGGACATAGCGGTAATTGTATCTCCTTTAATACTTTCATTAATGAGTAGATTTTTTAATCAAAAAAACGTATTGAGTACCGTGTAACATATTTATTACTTACATATTTAATCAAAAAAACGTATTGAGTACCGTGTAACGTGTAGTAGCATTTTCAGTTAATATTCCAATGTTTTGATTCCTTACTTTTGCACGCATACTGTCTTGGAAATACACCAAAAACGCATTGGAAATACACTAAAAACCTTTGGATTCAAACTTCAAACTTTATTTGCCCCTTCTATTTATTTCTATCCTCATTCACAGTTTCTTTCAATTTCCTCTATTGCAAAAGGTTCCATAAGTAAAATACATCAAAGCTCTACACCTCTACTGTGAAACATAACTGAAACGTACAACCTCATTAAACTTGCAAAACAATTCAACAGCAAGCATCACAAAAACTCATCACTGACAGAAGCAACAACATAAACCGCAAGAAGAACAAAGATGGAGCTTATGAAAGAAGAGAAGATTTTGACACCTACCTAATACTTTCGAGCTCCGCCGAAATCGAAAATCAATGGACTAGCTTTGGGTCATAAATTTTCATGTCGTTTCATTATATTATTTTCTCATTACTAATATATGTGATATCTTCCAGTGACTAATAACCCCATAACTATTGTGTAAAATTGCATACCATTGTCATTTAATTTAGCTTTAGAACTATAGGGTTTTTGAGGAAATTTTGAAATTAAATGATGATAGTCTAATGTTTGAGAATTTGGTTTGTGGATTCATGGTGAGGACAAAGAAACGAGTGGGACAGTATTCACAATTTTCAAATCGATTGAGTTTTTATGGTGAGAGAAATCAACAATGGTGGGAATAGGTGGTGAGAGTGAAGGAGACGATGAAGTGGTATGAGAGAGAACAATCTGAGGTTACAAAATATCCCACGTTTTCTCTCTCTTCCCTTATTTATTTATTTATTTATTTTTAATTATTAAAATTGTTGTATAAAAACTTAATGGTTAATGATTAATACTCAAATACATGTATACTATTATAAATAGGAATTCAATTACAAATAAAAATATACCATGTGAACCAATAAATTATATGTAAAATAAACAAGCCTACAGTATAAAATATTTTAACTTTTAATAATTATAATATATGTATTTTGACAAAGATAGTTTATTTATTTTTAAATATAACATTTGTTATTGCATAAAAAAATCAGATAATTTATAATAAATTCATTATTTGTTTTCTAATAAATCTATTTATTGATTACTGTAATAAATCTATTTAATGATTACTGTGATAAATCTGTACATTAGTATTTAATAATTTAATAATTTATATATGTTAAAATTATACACAATAATATACCAATTTATTTTTGAAAGATCAAACAAAATAATTAAAATTACCAACCATTTTTTTAGAAAAATATATGATTTTTAAAAAAAATCTTACTCTTTATTATAAAATAACGCTCTTATTTGTAAAAAAAACTAAGAGAAATAATTATTTAATAAATATTTTTTTTAATTATAAGTAATGAAAAATATATTATTTTATAATGTATCTTTCAAAAATTAATATGATTTACATTTTTAAATAATATATTATTTTATAAATCTCTCATTCCATAATATATTTGAATGTTAGTATATATTTAGATGTCAGTATATTATCTTTATGAAGTATAATATAATAATATAATAAAATATAATAATTAGAAGGATATTTGAATGTTAGTTTACTATCCTTATGAAATATAATATAATAATATAATATAATAATTAGAAGGAGTATTTCATACCTGTTACATTTATGATTGGTTGGGATTTGCTTTACACGCATCCTGTTTCTTAACTTTTTCAAAATGGTCAAACTTGCCTATTCTAATAAATGACATATTATAATAAATTAATATTTCAAATCCTAATATTCTATATATATTTTTTTAATAATGATAATAAATTGTGTTTTTGAAATTTTGATAGCTATAGTACTATAATATAATAATTAGAAGGAATATTTTATACTATCACATTTATGATTAAGATTTAATTTACACGCATGAATATTTCATACTGTCCCATTTATGATTGGGATTTAGTTTACACGCATGCTATTTTTTAACTTTTCAAAACGGTTGCATATTCCAATAAATGGCCTATTCCAATAAATGACATATTCCAATAAATTAATATTTCAAATCTAATATTCTATATATTAATTTGATTTATACCTTTTATTATCAGGTATTAACAAGGAATTGATAACACGTTCTTTGCATTATAGGAGGTATTGATAACACGTTTTTATATCTTCAAAAATTAATTTGATTTAATTTTAAATAATATATTAAGTTATAAGGAAAATAGAGAAATTCATTCTATATTTTTGCATATGTAAATTCATAGTATATGAATTTTATATTCATATGATATTTTTACAATTTACTTATCACATTCCATTTTTCAAACCTGTTTTTCCACCATATATTTAATTCTAATAGCAATTACCAAATATTTCATACTGTCACATTTATGATTGGAATTTAGTTTACACGCATCTGTTTTTAAACTTTTCAAAACGGTCAAACTTGTATATTCCAATAAATGGCCTATTCCAATAAATTAATATTCCAAATCTAATATTCTATATATTAACTTGATTTATACCTTTTATTATCAAGGTATTAATAAGGAATTGATAACACGTTCTTTGCATCCTAAGAGGTATTGATAACACGTTTTTATATCTTCAAAAATTAATTTGATTTAATTTTAAATAATATATTATTTTAGACTAATATATATTTTTAGATTAATTTATTCTTTAAATTTATCTATAACTATTAATCTATGTGATACATGGATAATAATTAACAATAATATCTATTTAAATTTTTAATACAAAGTTATAAATCTTCTTTAATAATGGATCATTTGACTTTTATTTATTTATTTACCTGGATCCTTATTTTTATAAAAGGAAAAATATTGTTTATATTATTTAGATTTAATTTTTTAACTAATATGTAATTGAGTCAAGTGACAATAATAACGATATGTCATCAATATTGATGGCATATCATTATTATTGTCACTTTACATTTAGGGTGTGTTTGGTTCAAATGAGAGGGAGGGGAGGGGAGAGATTTTAATGGAGGGGGAGAAGGGGAGGTGAGGGGAGGTGATGAGATTTTTTTAATCAGATGAGTGTTTGGTTCAAACGAGGGGATAGGAGGGGAAGAGAGGGATTTTAAGTAAAAATATGTTTGGTTCAAGAGGGGAGGGGAGGGGAGGGGTTTTATTAATAATTTACACTTTTATCCCTATTATCTTATATAAGTGATACAATATGATATTCAAATGTGAAAAATCTATATATATTTTTTGTTAGTAAAATTTCTAATATTGAGTGACTAAAAAGTTATAATTTACTACATAATGTTAAAAAATTGAGTTCACTTAATTCGAATAAAATATTCAAAAATAAATTAAACAATATGTTGATAACAACTTTGAAATCGTAATGAATTATTTAACACATAAAATACATAAAATAATTTATTATTAAATATAAAT
Source organism: Vicia villosa (assembly GCF_029867415.1). Lineage (NCBI taxonomy): Eukaryota > Viridiplantae > Streptophyta > Magnoliopsida > Fabales > Fabaceae > Vicia > Vicia villosa. The sequence continues at coordinate 72,809,094 of NC_081180.1, read as the reverse complement.
GGTTTAAATATTTTAATAAAATAAATTAATTAATTAAAATGAAAATTTTAAAATTTGATATAAAAGAAAATATGATAGGACACATAACAAAATTAGAAAAAAAAACATAAATAAACATAAAAGAGTTATAAAAAAATCAAAAAAGTGAAATGATTATGATTTATATTAAGGACAAAAATTTCAAAATAATTTGAAGGTGGAGAATAATTATAATAAATTGATAGAAGCAATCGATACAAATCACACAGAAGAGAGCAATAATACAAAAGAAAATGAATAATTTTAAAATATTAAAATAAAACTCAGGATATTATAGTAATTATAATAGTTTTTAAAATATTAAAGTTGAGATTCCCTCCCCTCCCCTCCAAATCTTTCCGATTTGGAGGAACGCAAAAAGTGTGTTTTGGAGGGATTTTGCTCCCCTCCCCTTCCCTCTCACCCCCTCATAAAATTTGAACCAAACACATTTAGTTAAAAATATTCTCTCCCCTCCCCTTCCCTCCCCTCCCCTCCCCTTCCCTCCCCTCCATCTACTCCGAACCAAACACACCCTTAACATGAGACAGTTATGATAGTTGAATACATAATTTCTTATAAAAACAAAAATTTGACGGGCCGAAACTACTTATAAAATTACATTTAACTTGAGACAATTATGACTGGTGAATACATAATTTGTTATAAGAACAAAAATTTGTTATTCTTTTTGTATTTTATATACATTTTTAACCATCACTATATTATATTAATTTACTACTTATAACGATATTATACGAACTGTGCGAACGCACAGGTAAATGATTTCTTAATTATTTTCTTTATTTTTCTACTAAAATATACATTTTTCGACGGGACAAAGCTACTTAATTTGTATATATTTTATTTATATTTTTAACCATTACTATATTATTTATTTTCTTTATTTTTTATATGTTGATATTAAGCCATAACTGATATTTTTGAAAAAATAAATCTATTAAATATATCAAAAAATTTATTTAAAATAAGTGAAAAAGATTTCAAATGCTTATAATAAGATAGGGGTATGAGTGACAACAACAAAATTGGACAACAAATTTGGTACATGTTACCGAATCAAATAAATATAATCTCATATATTATATTTATTTTATTATTTATAACATTGTGCAATCCGTGCGAACGAACGGGTAGATGACTACTCAGGATAGATTTGTAATGATATTGTATGATGTGTGTGAACACAAAGGCATATGATTACTTAATTATATATATTTCTAACTAAATTAAATTAATATTTATATGACAATTATAATTTCAAATGTTTTTTCTTTTTAATTTGCGTATCTTTTATATATATTTATTAACCATCGTTATATATATATATATATATTTATTATTTATATCGACTTTACGTGACCCGTGCGAACGCACGGGTCCTTTACTAGTTATCTTTGAAACATATGCCAAATATCAAAATCTTAAATTTTTGAAGAATATTTCTTTTTACAAACAAATTAATAAAATTACGATAAGATCCTTATTTTTACAAAACAAAGATGCGCACAGATAGAGAATAAGAAGAATAGGTGGTGGGAGCAGCGCAAAATAGGGTTAGAGAAACACAAAGGCCCAAACTTAGTTAAACAAAACATACATTCTTTCCCATTCTTCTTTTCATCTTTCTTCAAAAACCAAAACGCCACCACCACCTTCTAATAACTATGCTATCTTCAACACCCTCAAATCACTTTTGAGTTTCGATCTTCACTCATCATCCAAACACCTTTTAACTTGGTATGCTTTCTACTCTTTTTTCTTCATTTCATATTTATCTTAATATTTATTTCTACTCTTTCAATTTTCATTTTCGTCTAACTTTCCAGCTTAATTCTCTTGATTCATGCTCAACGGCTTTTGCATGCTTTTTTTCTTTCAATCCTTGTTCTAATCTTTCAGGAAATCACATTCACCACGACGAATATGCCTTAGATTCTACTTGAAACTGTGATGTAAAGCTTTTGAGGCTAAACGTGTTTTTTTTAATGTGAAATTGACGGTTTAAATCAGATTTGCGAGAATTTATCCCAACATAAATCACTTTTATCGAGAATTAATTCACTCAGAATCAATTTTTTTCACCACAGAACTAAACACGCTAGCTAGGTTAATTGAAATAAGCATTTAAAAGCTTCAACAAAATCATGGTAGCACTATTTACTATTTGTGACTATTGAATGAATTGTCTCAAACTGCATGAGCGAAGCGCCGAAGCTGATGTTTGATGATGATCTCCATTTTTTTTTCTTTACATTATTATAACAAACGACATTTGAACTTCACACTAAGATCTTTGGTCTTGTTAATCACTTTTGCAGACTAACTTTTGTCTAATTGAATATCATTGACAAAAACAAATAATTTTAAAGCATATAGATAGTGACATCGAGTGAAAACTCATTTTTACTTTTTGTTCAAACTATTTGTAACTTAGGCAATTAGGTTTTCCCATATCTTTGTGTAACAGCGAGATGTTATGAAATTACGTGTTGCTTGTTAGGTACGAGGGATAGCATTTCTGAGGAGAACTTTGATTGATTGATCGATAATGGGAGGTGCATTAGGAAAGGGTGACTCGCCCAAAAAGTCTTGGGTACCAGAAACTAAGCTTGAGGCTAAAATGGTCGAAGCAATGCAGCGCAGGGAATGTCATGGATGTACCACGAGATCATTCAATACTATAATACTAAAATTTCCAAAAATTGACGAGAGCTTCAGAAAATGCAGAGCCATATTTGAGCAGTTTGGTAGGTTTCCACTTCAAATTTATGCTCTTGTTAAGTTCGTATTTTATGTTGATATATCTTCTAACAAAAGCCTGATATTAGGGTGGTTGGGTAGCTTATAGTTTGAGCTAAGGGTTAAAGGAGTTGAAAGACCGAGGCTCAAACTCCGGTGACGGAAAAAAATACTAACATAGAAACTAATAACTAACATTTGCTTATCCAAAAAAGAAAAAGTTAGTTGAGTTTATAGAATCCTTTTATTATGACTAGATCATGAAACACTAGTGAATCATATAATCGAAGTTGCATTATATATATTAGAATTCAGTTTGATTTTATTTCATTATGAAGTTAATAAGAAGTGTGTTTTTATGTGATTGTAACTGCAAATATCAAGCTCATTCAAAAGCTTTAGCAGTGGCACAAATGTCATTAATATGTTTGTCACCGACTCATACATGGCCAAATTGACATATATAATTGCTAACAGACGTTTGTTTTTTGCCACAGATGAAGATTCTAACGGGGCAATAGATCAAGAAGAGTTGAAGAAATGTTTCAGTAAGCTGGAAATTTCTTTTTCTGAGGAAGATATCAACGATCTTTTTAAAGCATGTGACTTTAATGATGATTTGGGAATGAAGTTCAATGAGTTTATTGTACTTCTTTGCCTTGTCTACCTTTTCAAAGATGACCCTAAGGCACTTCATGCTGTATCCTAACACATTAGCTGCATCATTTTAATTTCATTATCATACACAATACAAGTAGGGATTCTTAAAAATTCAAATTTTGAAAATGAATTAGTAACACCTGCTCTTTGGAAAAAAACATATCATGTCTTGTGTGTTTTGATCTCTGGTTGAATTATTTGGGGGATATTATACATTTAACACCGGCCTTTTGTGTTTTATTTCGAAAACTATTTGTTTAATTTCAGTTGATGTTTGGACTTCATGAGCATTGCAATGTTATTAGCTCTATGTAGTTTTTCTGTTATGGCCTTGCTTTTCTAGTCACGCTTTTCTTTAGGATAGCATAGAATTTTGAAGTTATAATTTTGTCATGCAATGAAAATGATTAGAACATGTTAGGTTACGAACATTGAACTTTGAAGTAATGCAATGTAGTAGGCAGGAAAACATATCTCATCCATGTCTTCCTGTTTTCATTGATAGTTTATAAGTCATGAGTTTCCATGTTTTGTTACCATTTCAAATTGTTCTCCGTGACTTGTTTAGAAATCACGAATTGGCATGCCGAATCTGGAGGCCACTTTTGAGACATTGGTTGATACATTTGTATTCTTAGACAAGAATAGGGACGGATATGTCAGCAAAAATGAAATGGTCCAAGCTATAAATGAAACTACATCTGGGGAACGTTCTTCTGGAAGAATAGCCATGAAAAGATTTGGTTAGTTGTCTCTTCCTCTCTGTGTTTAAATACACATGCATATGCATTCAAGTTGCACACATACTCATCTTAGGAGCATGCATTATATGCTAATATTTTGAAACCTGCCTTAACATGTTTTCCCAAGAAAAATGTGTACCTCTAATTTGATGAAAAAAAAAAGAGATTAAAATGAAGAACATCTATTACGTTTTTTTATAACATTAGCAGCAGAACATTTAAGGAACTCAGAACATGGCAGGGTGAGTATCGTCTGTAATCTCATATTGCAGAGGTTGTCAAATTACCTGTTATTTTCTTCTGTTTCCAACCATATTAGCATTTACCATGCTCATGCCGGAAACATAGAACTATCATTTATAAGGTCTATAATTGTTGGAATTTATGACTTTATTACGGTCCACCCCTAGTCGCCTAAATTGCGGCATTTGACTTGCCTTTGCAGCCTCCAACACCTTCATTGTGTTGGGTTTAAAAGGGTGAATTTAGTCCCACATTGCCTAGAGATATTGCACGTGTTTATAAGTGGGGGCAACTCTCACCCTACAAGCCGGTTTTGTAGGATGAGTTAGACTCAACCCAAATTTTAAGATGGTATCAGAGGCTATCCTAGATCACTTGTTGGGCTTCCCGCATCGTCCACACTTTGGTCTCATTGAGTTATATAAGGGTTGGGTTAAGCCTAATCAAAATTGTAAGATTTTTATTTATTTAGTTTAAAACAGAAACAACGAACCTTCACTCCGCGTGCATCCTTAAATCTTCATTGCAACTACTTCTAATATAGTAACAACTCAAAAGCAATCTTGTCTCTTATTGTTTCTTCCTGAGTTTATATCTGTTCATTAACAGTTATTTTATTTATTTACGAAAATGCAGAAGAAATGGACTGGGATAAAAATGGAATGGTGAACTTCAAGGAGTTTCTTTTTGCATTTACACGGTGGGTTGGAATTGATGAAGGTGAGGATGAGTAAAATGCATAGGCCTGAATCTTGTCATCTGAATTGTCTTTGGCTCTATCTTTTGCTAATAGTCTGTAGATTTGTGCTTCAGCCAAAACAAAAAAAAGCTTTTCCAGTTTTCACTTGTAATAAAGGACAAGTTGCTTCATTTTGAATTTTATTTCAATGAAATTATAATTGGTGATGTAAATACTAAATAGTAAGTGCTAAATTGAAGATACAGTCAAACATTAAATGTTAAATGCTATCTTGTAATTGTATTGGCTTCTTTATTGTTCTCTTTTCTCTTTATAAGTTCCCATTTTTTATATTTGTTGAACTATAAATATATTATATGACAATTTATTAATAATATACTATAAGTTCCCATTTTCCGGCAATTTATTTTCCCAATTTTATGCCTTTTCACAAATCCTAGTTGAAATTCCAAAAATGTCTATAGATGTCTAGACACACTCATTTTCTATTATATTTAATTTAATTTCGGAGATGTATCTTCGAATTTATGTCATATGTATATTCAAAAATAGCTCTGATATTTCAAATAAAAAATAGAAGCATGGATAATATGAATATCATTAGTTAATCGAAAATTTATAATTGATAATCATAAGAACTTGACATTAAATTAAAACATTCAACATTACACATCGTTACAAACATGTAGTTCTGGACGTTGCAATATGTTGATAATATTTTCGACGAATTTTGCAATCTTTGCATCCACTTCAATCAGATCCTTTGTTTCATATTGGCGAAAAATACTCCGCATAACCTCTAAATTTGCATCTGTCTTCAGTACAAAGTTGGTGAACTGTATCTTCTTATCGCTGTCAAACAAGGGTGAATGATACTCGAGCTTGACAACTCATCGATTTTTTGGATATCGTTGGAGCATATTCAGTTTGGATTTCAAGTCAATGCAAGTTATGTCCTCGCAGACCCTAAACTGAAGTGACGACATCTCAACATTGAAATACACAAATGCAAGGTGGGGGATATGTACTCATTTTCGGTTATTTGGTGTTTTGTAGAAAAAATGGGATGAGAGATACCCTATTTATACAAGACTTGAATCACTTTGGACCTTAGAAACATTATCATGTCATCAAAGCATTTTTCGGAGATGTATATATGAATAAACCACATTATTTTACAAAAAAAAGATTTATTCGGATATGCACATCCGAAAAATTCCTTGGTATTTTTTTTTTAAATTAAAATGAGGTTTATTTGGATATGCATATCCAGAATCAACACTGAACGGTCGGATAATCAGGTTTTCAAAGAACGACTCGCGTCAGGAATGTCCTTTGAAGAATAAAATGTACAAAATAATATTAATTGTGTGATACAGCATGTTGTTTTTTTTATTTTGTGTGTAAATATATCAATATCATATTCACTTATATTTATAATCTAGAGAATTTACTAACGAATTTGTAACCCATGAGAGTAACGAAACTCCCTCTATTATGAACCTTTTTAATCAAATCATATAAAAAAGTCACTGTACAAAGATTCGGAGGATTTAACATGCCACTCCTAAAATTATACATGGCACCGTTCCATTTTTTTATTTCAGAAATGCCCCTAATGATACACAAACAATTTTCGGATGAAATTTTCGGTAGACTCTTTTGAAATTTCTGGTACCCCCCTGCTAAATTTATGGAATCACGTAAATTTCAAATTTACGTGATACCAGAAATTTCAATTATACTGAAATTTTCGGTAGTATCATTTTTAGGGTTTTTTTTCTTATAAACGGTCTGGATTTTGCCGACACTTTTGAAGGGCTACGATTGCATCGACAAATTATATGGCCTAGGATGCTCTGCCATGTGTATAAATAGGGGCATGTGGTATTGAGAAATACATCTTCTGAAAATGTCTATTTCTGAATTTCTGATTGGTGTGAAAGTGTATTTCAATGGAAGCAACCCTGCAGTGGAATTCAAAATTTCATATGGTAGCCTGGTACCTTTGAGCATCCACATGCTCAAGGTATTTGTCCTTGAGCCAAGACACCCGAAGATGAAAACCACAGTTATACGAGAACTCCTCATACACCTTCTTCTGAGCTACCTTTAAGTCGTCCATAACCAAGCGCAGCGCCGCCGCTTGGTTAATGTAAGGAGGTGCGAAGAAGGTACCAGCAATGGAGATGTGGAGGAGGGAATCTACATCATTCAGTGTCATCGTCATCTCCCCGAATATAAGGTGAAAGGATGATGTCTCTGGGTGCCACCTCTCAACAAAAGCAGTCATTAGATAGGCATCCATCATGGTAAGGGAGCACTGAGAAGACTCCAGCAAGTGAAAGTCTCCAATAATACGACTAACCGCCCCAGGCATAGGATCCCTCAGGAAGCCCTTCAGCTTCGACCCATGTGAAGCGATCTTCATCACTCCTCGCTCTTGTAATAGGCAAAATTAAAATATTATACATAAACTATCGTACAATAGCATAAAGTAAAATATTAATCATTACATAGTTACAAATATATATTTACCCCCCCTGCCATATCCGATGAGCGATATGGTCAACATATCTCGTGAGCACGAACACGTCTCTAGGTCCTCCAGGAAACCCTTCATCAATGTGCACTGAAGGCTCAGTAGACGCTTTGGCACTTGTGTCTGTATAGGTCGGAGATACCTTGTCTACAACCTCAGTAACAACAACCTCCTCAGGCTAAAGCTCCACAACCTGCCTGGGTGTAGGCTCCACAGTCTGCTCAACTACCGGCTCAACAACCTGCGCAGATATCGACTCCACTACAGGCTCCTCAACAGCACGCTCGATCAATATAACAGGAGGTTTTACCTCTTAGGTAGATGCATGTCTTTGACGATGTGGTGGGCGGAACTGCGTCGCCTGCGCCGCCTGCTCCGCCAACCGTTTCCAGTGAGAACCAGTCGTAGGATGGCGTCTAGCTCTAAGCTCTGAAGCATGTGCCTCCTCAGCTCTAGCACGAGCCTATACTCTATCAACTGCCCTGCTGACAACTACAGCGTCTCTGCCTCTGGTCCTTACTGAAACAAATTAAAAAAAAGGAAAAAAATTAGAAAAAGTACAAAATACCGAAAATTTTGAATTTTTCGGTATTTTTCAAAAAAATTATAACTACCATAAATTTCAAAATTCCCTGAAATTTTGAAATTTCCGGTTTGAATATACCGGAAATTTTATAAAAATACCAGAAATCTTACTATTAGTCATCAAATTTCCGGTATTGGCTCAAAATTTTTGGTATCGCCTGTGAATTTGAAAAATGCGATATGTCACGTAAATTTGAAAATGTTTTAGAAATTTCACATGTTGGACATTTTGGTCTTTTCATTGTATTTGGGGGGTGGCCATGTTTAATTGGGGGGTGGCATGTTAAATCGTCAAGGATTTGTTAGCTCTACGTGACAAAGAATATATATAAATAAGATGCCATAGTTAGTATGAAAAAGAGTTGTATCATCCTTCCTTTTTAGAAACTTATTTTCAAACAAAAAATTGTTCATATTATCTTAGGATGATCTTTAACGGTCTTCCATCATGATGATCTACATGATTTTCTTCAATTAGAGTTTGATCTTGAAATTTATCTTATCTTGATCGTGTTCTACTTCTTGATATTTATCTTCATCTTCATGAGTTGTCTTTTCCGTAGTTCTTACGTAATCAACAACCTCTATTTCTATCTACTAGAGTTAGTTCAACAAAGGTAAAATGTATGAGTTCTTCTATAGTCGTGGTCTTTTCAAAAAGTAGTTTTAAAAGAGGTTTTAATGCATGGTTTTTAAAGACCTCGCATATAGAAGACAATACTCTATTACATTTGTCACACAACTTACTTAATCCTAAAATATTTCAATAACATGTTTAGGGATATTTCCAGATGTTCTTGAACTAACAATTTTAACTTTGTTGCTATAAGAATATCCTTCTTCTTTTGTATGAGGAAAATAAGAAAACATGTTTATTTCTTCAATCATATGGCTTACAGAGTCACTGTTGATATCATCTTTAGAATTCAAGTTATTAAGCATATTTGCACCACATTTGGACATTTTGAGCTTTGGAGCCCAATTCTTTTTGAGTACTTTGATGTTATGCAAGGGAGTATATTTTGACTTGCTTTCATGACTTTTCTTTATAAAACAAAATATATCAATATGACAATTTTTATTACAATAATTGAATTTGTAGGTTTTGCATTTAAATGTTTGTTGAGCATTGCAAATATTTCTAAGGATATTACTATTGTTCTTAGGTTCATAACCCATACCAACCTTATTGTAAGACGCCCTTTGGTTACTTAACAAAAGATTCAAGTTGTCTTTATTTAGTGAATTTATCAAGTTTATCTTGAAGATCTTCAACGTTATTTTCCAAAATTGCACATTGAACACACTTAATAGATTCATCTAAGACTTTGTGAAAAGAGGAGAAGTTTTGAATCATATTATCTTGTCTCTCTTTAAGACTTTCTATTTTTTCCAATGGGTTTTTATTTTTCATTAGAGGAGAGAAATAATGTCAATGTAGGTAGAGACAGTTTATTCTAATACACTCGTTTCTTTGGTTAGATTTTTATAGATACAAAACATGTCCGGACAAGAAAAGTAAGAGGTTACCTCATATTCTTCATGATTTTCCATGAGACACATGTTTGCTTCTTCCTTATCAAAGGATTCCACATCATCGTCATCCCAAGATATGGAGGCTCTTTTAACCTTTTTTTTTTGTTTCTTGAATCTTCTCTTGTTCTGATTTCTTTCCATGGTTTTGAGAGCAATTTGGTCTTATGTGCCCTTCTTTTTTGCATCGTGGCATGTGAGAATGAAAGATGATATTTTTTCATTTCTCCTGGAAACTTGAAATTTGTTTTTCATGCCTCAGGAAATCTTTGAATTTTTGAAACACGGGTTTCGTGTATTTATTAATTCCACTTTGACAATCTTCATCTTTTGATTTCATATATTTGATATTAGTAGCTTTTAATGCAATACTTTTCCTATTTTACTTGTCACCTTCTTCATCATCAGTAAGTCTTTTCAACTACATCTCATATTCTCGCAATTTACTAAAAAGAGTATACACGTCCATGTTTGCTAAATTCCTATATTCACTTATCGCAATGAATTTAGGTTTCTAGTTTCAATTTAAGGATCTAAGAATTTTCACAACCAAATCCTCATTTGAGTTCTCATATAATTTACGACGTGAGTAAATTGTGTTTACATTTGATTAATGTTTTCTTCAGGTTTCATTGTAAAAAGTTCATACTCATGGGTTAATATGCTCAAACTTGCCCTCTTTACCTTAATAGTTCATTCACGGGTAATTTAGAGGATGTCCAACATTTCTTTTGCAGTCTCACAATGAGAAACTCACAAAAATTCATCAAGACCAATAGCGACAATGATGATGATTTTTGCCTTCAAACTATACTACATATTTTCCCTATCATCTTTGGTCCAATTAATCTCAGTGTTTTACTACAACACCATTAATTTCGTGCGTAAGAACAAATGAATATTCTTTCTCAGCCTTTCAAATAGCTAGGCCCATCTCTTTGATGAATAACTTCATCTTCTCTTTCCATAAACTATACCCTTCTCCTTTAAAGGATGAGAATTAATTTAGTGAATATCTTGAAGTTATTTGTTGTCTCATGGGACGATTAGTCTTTAACAAGAGTTAAACAAGTGACTCCAAACACAGGAGAAAGGGGTGAATTATGGTATTAAAATTTGTGATTAATTTAAAATTTTGTATACTTAAAACAACAATTTGTGTTAATATTGAGATAACAAAAAGAAAAAAATAGTGAAAAGATATAAAACTAGAAAATAGATGACAAAATATAAAGAGATATGGTTAGAGAGGTGACACCAAGATTTATAGAAGTTTAGCCGAATTTTATCTTAGACAACTCTCTAAGAGATCTTCTTGGGTGTGTTAATAATGACTTGAGTATTTTCAAGTTATGCCTATAAACATTTGTTACAAACAAATCAAGAAATTTTACGCTGACTTATCCTCCCAACTAAACTAGAGCTTTTTCATGGGCTGAGCTCACAAACCAAGTAAAATTTTTAGCGGCTAATTTCAATAACCAAACCGAACTTTTAATGGGATGAGTTTTTGAAATAAACAAAGATTTTCACTAGTTTATCTCTAGAATCAAACAGAGAACATTCAAGAGAGTCATATTCTTGAATCAAATAGACAAGCACAACACCAATATACAACTTTCCTCACAATTAGTTTTCACTCATAAGATACTAAAACAACTTTTGATGAAAGAAAGTTATTAAAGAGAAAGTAGGCGAGTAATAAGACTAAGATAGAAAAAATTTGGATCTTGGATGTTTTCAAACGACGAGAGGTCTCCTTTATGTTGGAGAAAATGTGGCTTAAAAAGGAAACATTCCATGATTCGTTTTAGTGTGAATCGATCATTACAAGAGGATAATCGATTATTCAAACTACAAATGAAAGATTATGATATCTAGCCTTTGCAAATCATTAAGAGACTGGTCTAATCGATTATAGTCGTTACAAAATGAAATAATCGATTATTCACATAGGTCTAATTGATTATCCAATTGTAAATAACTCCTAATTGACCAGGTAGTTCCTTAATCAACTAGTCAGGCCTTGAAAAAAGTTTTTGGGTGGTTTTAACAAATAAGGAGAGACTCCTCAAAGGTTTTAAGTGCGCGTATGAGTTGCCTTAATGGCTTGCGAGTTACTCTCCCACATTTACAAGATTATGGTAACTCAGACAGACACGACCAAACGAACTTTTATAATTCCCCCTTTTTTTGCAACTCTGAAGATTTAAGTTACTTTGCCAAATACACAAATCATATAAGCACTTCACTTAAACATTGTATCTTTTACTTCATGAGACTTTAGATATCTTCAAATTTACACACTATCACCAAATAGTTGGAAAGTTTTATTAACGACTTTAACAATCATTAGTGTTGTCTTCATCAAAACACCAAGACAACCAACAACATTAGGATCATTGGTTCAACAACAATTGTATTAGCTCAATACATACAAACACATAGATCCATCTCTGCATATCTATATATCCACATGAGTAGTAGGTTCTTTCACATTGTTATTATCATTTATATCCATAATAATCACAATTATAGAAAAAAATGATGAAAATGGAGAAATTCAATACATGCATTGAGGATGATGATGGATTGATGATAAAGTTGAACTTGAAAAAACTGAAGGAGAAAGTGTTATTAAAAAAATGAAGAAAACGTGAAGACAAGAGCACTATAGTTTCAGCTATTTATAAAGCCAAATGCCTAGGCCGCACAGGCTATCATTGCATACAATAGGTTCACGTCTAGTAGTAATGGACGGAGCATCTACGATGCAAAATTGACGCATGCAATATGATTCAGGGCTCACAACGCATGTACCTTTCCATGATAAGCTCATCATGACAAAACATTTAATGGTTCACGTGCTTCACACGTTTGATGCTCGAGGGATTTGTCCTCAAAGCTCCGCTTAGGAGACTTTCCCTCCAAGCTTCACGGGACCACCATTTTCTTACCTACAATATGGCGCAGAGACCATGGCTATCTCAAGCCTTAGAGTTAGGTGGATCTTTCACTAATTCAGAGATTCAGATACACAAATTCTCTAACTTTCACGTATGTAGGAGCTATAATAAAAAAATTATTTAGTCGATATAATAAAAAAATAATTTTATGAAATGCTTATTTTTTGGGTCAAGTGACCTAGTGACTGAAATTCACCTTTTAAAGATGAACAAGTGAGATGCTACGGATTCGATGCCACACTCGTAAAACAGATATCTCTCCACAACTAACAACTGAGCTCGTGACAATTTTATGAAATATTTATGTAAAAAATCAATTCTAGAAAATAGAAAATATAGAATTAAAACAATGAAATAAAAATAATAAAGTGATGTGGTAAACAAAATGTCAAACGTGGAAACCCTCTGTCACAAAAATTAAAAAATGAAAAAAAAATTGGAATCCCTCTCCTCGTAGTCACGCCCTTTGATTGAAACTACTAGTGTCACTGCCGCATCCTTCCGACGGGTTCTTCCGCTCCGTTCCACTACTCAATTCACGTCACCTTCACTCTTCCCTCTCTCTCCCGTTGCATTTCCTCGCTCCAACACTATTTCCAATCTATCAACATCGTCCATTCAATAAACCCCTAAAACAGGTTTCGATTTTCGTTAATCCATTCCTATAACCTTCTTTATCATGCATACATCAATCATAATCATAATCATATTAACGAGATTTTTTATTGTTGCTTTCAGTCGAGTACTCATTACACAATTGCATTGAAGCTGTAGCTGCTCTCTCTCCTCACTCGCTCAATTTTTGGGGAGGTTTGGATTTTCGCTTCTTACTTTGATTTTTCAGTTTTTTTTTTTTTTTGTTTCTTTCTCAGTACTATTGGATTGCTATGCCTATGATTATGTAGTTAGCATATGTTGGTGTAGAATTTGTGTTCTTTGGTTTTTCCAACTTGGGGTTTAATAGATTGTTATTGGATTTACTTTACATTATTAGGTTAGATGCTAATCTATTGTGTTAATGTTTTATTTTGTTGCTCACTTGATATTGATAATGTTGTAGATAATGTCTATTATTTTGGTGTCTTTGTTTTTTTTTGTTGTTTTTGTTTTGACTTTTGAGGATGTGTTTAATTATTTGATTCGTGTAGTAGAGTACACATTCATGTTGTAGTTTCTTTGTGACCCTAGAAAATTTCAATTTTTTGAGGAGTGAGTGGAGTTTGTGGATGTTGTGAAGTTAGAAAATCAGAGATTGTTTTAACGAATGAGAGTGATGACGTGTGAAATTCGGGGGACATTAGGAAAGCGTAATTTCATTTATGCATTCATACGAACTTCTATATTTGCATGCATGTATTTTTTTGCATTATAATTACTTTTAATTATATTTATATAATTTTTTTGCTGCCTTCATTTTAGTACTCATTGCGTAATCGCATTCTTCATCCGTTCCTTGTAATTGTAGCTGCTCCTCTCCTGGCTCAGTCATTTTTGGGGGAGGTTTGGATCTCCCTTTTTTGACTTTTCATCTTGTTTCTTTCACTATCAGATCTAAGCTTGTGGCTATATTGCTGGGTTCATTGGTTTTTCGTTGGTTTTTTCAAAGTAGGTGTTTTAGATTGTTATTGGATTTACTTTTAGTGTTGTTAAATAGCGGCTATAGTGGCACTATAGTGTTATAGCATAGTAGAATTTGAACAAACCACTATTGTTTTTTGATGCGCTATTTAGTACCAAGTGTTGTTAAATAGCGGAAATGGCAGTGTTACAGAACCATAGCATAGCGAAATTTGGACATATCGCAATTTTTCGCAATCCGTGGTCTACAACGTTGTTTACTTCAGAATAATAGGTTAGATGATAGTTTAATGGGTTAATGTTTATTTTTGTTGTTCATTTGAAATTGAGAATGTGGACACCACATTTTAGGGTTTTTCTTGCATTTGTTGAATGTTTTTATGTTGTTTTGAGGATGGGTTTAACTATTAGATACGGTAGAGTACGCATTAATGACACAGTTTCTCCTAGATTGTGTTGTGCTACAAACTATGTTATCAATTGCAGCAGTGCGTAGGGGAGGGTAGCTGCCCCCACACGCGGTGGCGCATAATAGAGTCACGGCCATCAGTAGCCTTAACAATCTTCAATACCCTAGAAAATTTCATTTTTCGAGGAGTGGAGTATGTAGATGGTGTAAAATTGAAAATAATGTTTGATTTAAAAAATGAGAAGTGATGACATGTGAAATTTGGGTGACATGTTGAATGGTGAAATTTCTTAGAACTTTTCTGATTTTAGATTGTGAGATATGTTAAGTATTGTTTTATTTTCTTGTGGCAGGCTTTCTTTGCTAATGCAAAGATGAGTTCGTTTTCCATTACAAGGAAAAAAACACCATTTCAGAAGCATAGAGAAGAGGAGGAGGCAAAGAAGAAGGTAGAGTTGATGTATCCGAATTATTTGGTTCTCCTTAGAATTTAGAAAAAGAAATTTACTGGTTATCATGATTGAGTTTCGTATCCTGCAGAGAGCTGAAGATGAGACTGCCCGCTTGTATGCCGAATTTGTAGAGTCATTTCAAGGGGATAACGCTCCTGGGTCAAAGACCTTTGTTCGAGGGGGAACAATTAATCCCAATGATAAATTGAAAGATGATTCTGAGGGTTAGTGACCGATGAATTGTATATTTCTCACCCATTTTTTTATATATTGTTTCTGCCTCATCTCTTGGAAGTTTTGATTATACATGCTTTTCATGTTGTGGATAAATATTTGCTATTATTTTGTATAATAAAT
Organism: Vicia villosa; assembly: GCF_029867415.1. Lineage (NCBI taxonomy): Eukaryota > Viridiplantae > Streptophyta > Magnoliopsida > Fabales > Fabaceae > Vicia > Vicia villosa. The sequence goes on along the minus strand of NC_081180.1, from coordinate 72,793,545 downwards.
TTAATAAAAGCATGGGCCTTTCTTATTCATTCGCGGATGACAGGTGAAAAGTCCAAAGATGGGGTATCTGGTCCAAAGAAGGGAAGTAGGTAAATAAATGCTTTTGATTGACATGTTTATGTTCTCTTTAAATCAGGCATCATAAGTAGAAAAATCACATGCCTTTCAGGTATAGCTTTGTTTTCAGTAGGGTTGATCTTAAAGCCTTAGTAAATTAAATTGATTTTTATGAGTTATGATACATTTAATGGTACATTTTGCTATAAGAATATTTAATGTTGTGTTGTGATTAACCTCGTTGAAAAAGTACTTTTCGTGTAATTGTGTCACTAGGATTTTTTCCAGGGATAAGCTATAGTTTCTCAACTCCCTGATATATAGCATGTTCTGTTTATGATGAAGTCCTTGGTTACTTTAGAGAGATCAACTGAAATTCCTTAGTCAATATTCTGTTGAAGATCGTCTCATTTTATAAATCCCCCAAAAAGCTTATTCTGGATGGTTTTCTGACGATGTTAATACTTAATGTAAAAGTTTGATTCTATTGTCAGAACTAAGAAGTATAGATGTTCTTTTGCTGTACAGACATTTTAAATTACTCGAGTAATCTTCAAATAGTTTAGGCATATGTATATGTAATTGTTGAAGGTACACTGCTTAATTATATCTTTATCTTGAGGTATAACAAATCTATATTCTTGCATTGCATCTGTTCGGGCACATCTGTTGAAATTGGTTTAATGGAAAACCAAATTATGCCTGAAAACTATAAAAGTGATATCCCTGTAGTTTATTTCATTTTCTTTTGTGGTGCTAACATAGTTGTGATTCGTCTACGGCTATGGTGATACTTTTGTGCTCCATTTTTTCCTTCGTAAAAAGTATTCTTTTACAATTTTTTGTTGTTATTATTAGCTAAAGCATATGTAGATACGTAGCAACTTCATATTGACATATATTCAGAGTGTGTTTGATTGGAAAAACTATTTTCAATTTTCACTTTGCTGTTTTCACTTTCAATTGCATAGCTGTCATCTTTTTTTGATGAGTGGGAATCAAACTCGGTATCCCAGGGTTTACGGTATTCACACACACTACGCACCAACCACTTGCACTGGACCCAGTGTTACACACCACAAAACTGTCATCTTGATTTCTGTTTCCGAAGATTTGTACAAAAAAAGAAATAAAGTGAACAGTAACCAATTTTATAATGAATGAAAGCAGTAAATGTTAACAAAACAAAGCCTTTATGTGTAAAAGTGTCCCAAACGGCATTGATTTAAAGTACTAGAAGATCTTAGTGCCTCTTGCTGGTTGAGTCAGAACCCTTTAGTTTGGTGCATTCTTTTGGTGCCTTAGGTTCACTTTTCTTTCACATGAGGTGTGCCTTTAGCGCTTTATTGATAAATTACGAGGTATGCCTATAGCATGCATTTTTTTTGGAATATGGAATCAGGAAGGGAAACCAAGCAAACTAAGCTGAGTATATCACTACTTTTGCTTACTTAAATAGGCGGTTCTTAAGTAGATTACCATGTCCTTTTTTATAGGCGGAACTATAAAATTCAAAGGTTTAATTTTCAAGCCAGCACTAACAAATCCTTTTCCCAGTAGATGAGTTCGACCACTGAGCACTTGGGGAATGCTTGCTTAAAAGCTAGCTGAATAGGGAGAAGGATCTAGTCACCTAAGTACTCCATAGAGCATTCCATACTAAATGTGAGACTTAAGCACTCCATGATATCCATGTCCCTCAAGGTCACATGGATAATGGCACCATGTGCCCCATTATTAATTACCTCTGACGAAAAGCCATCTAAATAAGAATTCTTGTTAATGGTTGTCCTATGACTTTTTTTGGTTACCTTTTACCTCTAACTATTAGAATACACTCCATATGATTTTCTCTCTTGTTGGGAATGGGATTCATGTTGTTCTTCTCTGTACATGCTCGAATAATTCATAGAAGGTTCTACCATCTTTTTCCACAATAGGAAGAATCAGTTCTTGAACATGTCCAATTAGCCCATATGATACCAAGTTAAAAAGGTAGGTACTCACATCTTAAGTCTCATTTATACAACATCCAAAATCAATACTTGACGTATAATTTCGGAGTCAAATTTTTACCTGCGTTGTACTATAATTACTAAATTTACATTTTAATCACTTCATCCCGATTCTACTTGCATGAAAGCCATGTGATTCCAAAGCTGGTTTCTCTTGCCATCTCTAGCTTCCCATCTATATCTTCTATTGACTCTCCTACTAGGACTAAATATCCTACAAAAAGCTTGCATTGTGTCATTGAATCTCAGACATGTTCATTAAGCACATATGATGTCAAGTTGAAAAGATAGATATTCAAAGGTGACTTTGATGCATCCGTCATTCCCTATAGTTAAAGGAAAGTCTTTTATAGGCTAGCTCCACCTTGTTTTTTCACTCCAGGATTGGTAACCTTCTACAAAACCTTTTTTGGTACCTTAATATATGGATTTTCCAAATCAATGAACATATGTGTAAGTGTTGTTGATTACTTTGCTCTTTCTACATTGATTGTCTTGGGCAATAAATTTAAACCATAACTTCTATATTTAGTCTCACATTTTAATCTTTAGTTAGTTACCCACCACCATTGCTTGATCTGTAACTGAATTAGACATTCATCTATGGAATTTTACGACTCATGAGCAAAGAATATCTTCATTGTCTTACATAGGAAGCAGTTTAAAAGAGAGAGAGATGATGAGACAATCTTCATACTTTTTTGTAATAGTTTTCTTTATTTAAAGTCCCCTTTTCTTGGATCATTGACCACAATACATAACAATTAAAGACCTACATCTTTGCTAATCTTTTTTAGAATCTTTAGATGTTTTCTAAGATCTAAGACGTATGCTGCTTATGCTTTATAGTATGAGGAAGTTGCATGACTTCCTGCATTAATTTGTTAGCCAGAGAATGGCATGTGTTGGGTGTGAAGGGGGCGGATTTAGTCCCACATTGCCTAGATATATGGCCAGGGACGGAGGCACGTTGTAAAAAGTGTAGGCATGTGCCCCCACTTTATTTTCATTTATATGTAGTATTACCTATGTTGTTTCTTTGTTCTAATAGTATAATAACTCATAACATAGACGCAGCTATTAAAGTGATATATATCTAATACCTTTCTTTGTTAAATTTCATTAGAATAAGACTCTTCACGTATAATATCTTTCATATCTCATAATATCTGTAATATATTTCTTTGTTTAATTTATATATCTCTGAATCACTCGTAATTTATATGTAGTACTATCATATGTTATTCCTAAAATAATAGTAACTCATAATATATATGCAACTATTAAAGTAATACTATATTTCTTTTTCTTTTTCTTGGTTTAATTATTAAAGTATACATATATGATATTTGCACTTAAATTTTGTATATTATTTGTTATTTTTAAATATAAAATATAATATACTGATTAGTAAATTATTTCAAACTTTCTAGCTCCGTCCCTGGATATGGCCCATGTAGTGTTTATAAAGTTTGAGAAGTCCTCACCTTACAAACCAGTTTTGTAAGGTTCAGTTAGGCCAATCCAAATTCTAAGGTTGTATCAGAGTCTATCCTTAAATATGTTGGACTTCTCGTCAAGGGTTTGCTTTGGAAATGCTACAACTAACTCTTGCACTTGTTAGAATCAGAAAGATGGAAAGAGAATATATAGAAAGAGATACTCATAATGGAATCTGTTATGATAGAATGATTTGAAACTCTTTATTGATTAGAATAGTTACATGATAGAGTATTTATAGAGTGAGCTTCTAAACTCTCACTCTTAGACTAAGTGCAAGCTGTTACAACAGCTTGTAACTAGCTCTAACTATATGAAAACTAACTGTTACTACATCCAAACAACTGTAACTGAATTGTAACAGCAAAACAGTAAGCTGTAAATTATAAGCCTAATAATAATAATTGTAGCTAGAGAACAACAGTTATTCCTAACAGTACTTTAGTTGGTCAAATGTATTTTAGTAAATTGGTATGGAAGTTCATCGTTTATGTTCATTTGTAGGTATGTACCGTCTTTTATACCACCACCATTGGCATCCAAGGGGAAAGAACCTGAAAGAAAAGTCAGTATTGTAATTGAAGCTTTGACATCTGGTTTTATTTTTAATGTTGAGATGTATACAAATCTAATGCTTGTGCGTTGTACATTTCAGAAAGAGGAAGAAAAGCCTAAGGAAAAAGAGAAAGGAAAGTCGAGGAATATTGATCATTTTATGGAGGAGCTAAAGCAAGAGCAAGAGATGAGGGAAAGACGAAATCAAGACCGTGAACAATGGCGTGATGGGCGTCTTGGAGAGCATTCTATTGTTAGTGATACCTTTTCTTACTTGTTAGCATACTGCTTATAGGTGGCTTGGGTTTGGATTTTGGACCTTATATCTTATTTATTTATTTATTTTGGTAACTTATATCTTTAAATACACAAAGCTTGATTATTTCCTATACATTTTCTCTTGTGAATGTTGAATGCTGTTGGGCAAGACTACTTTTTATTAAGTTTATGGTAAATGTATCATAGAAATTCATTTTTATTTGATTTCCTTTGCATTTGTTTCTTTTGCCTGTTTTGATTTTATGCATTACAGATATGACTTGCTGTACTTTATAATCTGCATAGCAAACATAGTTACTAGTATATTGTATATTTTCTTAATTTCATTTTATTCCTTTTTATTCAGTACATTTATGAAGTAGTTATGCTGATAGTTTTCCTTCTTATCAACAGTCCAGTCGGTTTGATGAACTGCCTGATGATTTTGATCCAAGTGGAAAACTTCCAGGATCATTTGATGACGGTGATCCACAAACTACAAATCTTTACGTTGGAAATCTCTCACCCCAGGTTTGACAGTCTGCTCAATGAATGAGATTTGTTTGTTCTTTGAGAATTAAGGTGTGTAGTCTCATGTTGCCAACTTTACAATTTTTAGGTTGATGAAAACTTTCTTCTGCGCACTTTTGGAAGATTTGGACCTATTGCTAGTGTGAAGATAATGTGGCCTAGGACAGAGGAAGAGCGAAGGCGGCAAAGAAACTGTGGTTTTGTTGCATTCATGAACAGAGTTGATGGACAGGCTGCTAAAGACGAAATGCAAGGTCTGGATTTTTTTTATATCTGAAACTAGAAATGCTATGCTAAACTTCTTCAAACTTTGACTTTAAATGAACATTAATACCTATCTTCAAATGATATCAGTTAAGATCTTTGAGAAGTATAGGATGAAATGATTCTGAATATGCTTAAGTGATTGATCTCTCAGATGTCATATTTTATACATCAAGTTTACAAGGCTAGTAAATTCTAGATACTTACAATTTGCAAAAGGAACAATTAAAGCTTAGTCTTTTCTTTTTTGGTGCATTGAATCTACTCTACTTACAAAGAATCTAAGCCAAGTGGAACATTAAGCTACTTCTAGATGCTTGTATAATCTGAATTTTCCCTGAAAGAAATGTGTAAATACAAGACTGAACAAATGGTTTGTGCAGGAGTTGTGGTTTATGAGTACGAATTGAAAATTGGATGGGGAAAGTCCGTTGCCCTCCCATCACAAGCATTACCTGCACCTCCACCAGGGCATATGGCCATCAGGAGTAAAGAGGTATTGTTGCTTCTTATTATCTTTTTAAAGAAAGTTAACTTAAACAACTTTTGAGCATGTTCGGCTCTTTTTTGGACCTATGCATAACAAGACTTTTGTTTCATTGGCCTAAATTTCTGCTTTACATATGAAAAATGTTTTACTCACTTTATTTGCAGGGTAACACTGTTATCTTGTCGGGCCCATCAGGTCCACCAGTCACATCAGTACCTAATCAGAACTCTGAACTGGTAAGTTCTCTGTTTTTGCTTCTCATAATTTGTTTAAAGCAACGCCTTCTTGTGTTGTCATATGGTGATCAGAAATCATTAAACTGGTAAATTTATGTGAAACCAAAATTTGATATGTATTAATGCAATTACCTTTTTTAGAGACACTTAAGTTTACATCTTTCATATAAACTTTTATCTTTTGCAATGTTACTATCCTCTAAATTCCCAATGGCAGAATTTTTTATTAAATAAAAATACATAAAATACCAGAGGGTGAAAAAATTTGAAGGTCACACTTACTCTTGTTGTTCCTGATATAATGGTTCTTACCCCTAATCTACCCGCTGTAACTTTTGCCAGGTTCTTACTCCTAATGTTCCTGATATAATGGTTACACCTCCTGAGGATGAACACCTAAGGCATGTAATTGATACAATGGCTTTGTATGTCTTGGACGGAGGATGTGCTTTTGAACAAGCTATTATGGAGAGGGGTCGTGGGAATCCTCTTTTCAGTTTCTTGTTTGTTCTTGGCTCGAAGGAGCATACCTATTATGTTTGGAGACTGTATTCATTTGCTCAGGTACATCAATGTTAATTTTATGAAGATTCAATTTACTTTCTAGTAATATAATGATTAAAACAGTTACTTTCTAGTAAAATATTGGTAACATCTTTTGAAATTATAAGGCTAGTTTTTTTAGGCAAGGGGTAGAAAAGGGATAGTTATAAAAAAATTATATTGATATTGGTGTGAGTATCTTTTAGTCAAAAAAAAGAATTTGGATGATCTTATTACAAAAGACAGAGAACTAGTTCTTATTCATACTAGTACTGGACTTCTGATCTTAATTAACTAGGTATATAAGGAAATATATAAGGACATATAGAAACCAGTCCCAAGAGATAACCTATGATACTCTAAATTACTATAAGATATGACCGAAATATCAGTGTAGTTTCACATATTGTAGCACTTTACCCCCAAAAGCTTTGATCTTTATGCTCGATTGAAATACACCCTTTAGAAAAAGAAAATCAACTAATTATAATCACTGTTGGAGGTTTATGAGGCGAGATCGCATTAGGGTCTGTTGAGAGTACTAAATCGAATAGTGTTACGGCCCCGTTTAAAAATGTGGGGAAACCCTCGCCACGTGAGCTACCTTTGGGGATTGAGTTAGACCAAAACCCAAATTCTAATCTGTTGGGCTGCCTGCTGATGTCTAGTCCTACAAATTTCATGCTCTATACTGCCAGTCCTGGGCATTACGCAGAGTGTTGAGAGTGTCACATTCAATAGTGATATGGCCTAAATACTAAATAGTGATTAGAAATTTAAAAGTGTAGGCACTAGGCATCCCTCGCCACATGTGCTAGCTTTGGGGTTGAGTTAGTCCAAAACCCAAATTCTAAGAGACAAAAGATGGGGCTGCAGGTTGCATTTGGAGCAGAAATTGAGGTTCAATCCCATATGGACAAACTACAACAGAACCTGGGGCAATTTTGCTTCTGTGAGATAGCTAGGCATGCGTAGCTTCTGGGATAGCCAAAGTGAGACTGCTTGGAAAGGTTATAGAGACTACTAAAAAGTGGAGACAGCAGTGAGGCTAAGTAGCTAACTGGTCTGAGAATTTGACACAGGTTTTGGAATTGGCAAGTAGAAGAACCCACTGATTATGGGTTAATTTGAGAGAGAAGGGGCGATCGGAATATGCACGACCAAGAAGAAGGAAAAAATTAGGAAAAAATTAACATTTTGACAGTATATTTTCAAATTTTAGGGAACTTGATATTGCAATAGTGCGAACAATCAATGGAAGATGATACTGCTCAGATACAATGTTGAAATTATAAGGTCTTTCTATGTATATAGGTAGAGAAAAATAGTCAGAATAAAATTATATTGGATATTGGTATATATTTTTTGTTGAGTGTTCTTATTGCACAAGACAAGGCTCTAATACTTATTTATAATAATGCTAGATCCATAATTTGATTAAATAAGGAAACACATCGAGATATACAAAGAAATATGCATTCCAATTCTAATAGACTATCTAGGATAATCTAATTTAGAAGCTACGATCAATATATTATAAGATTTTCATATATTTCAAGAATACTAAAGTATCCAAGAAAGGAAATAACTTATATTTTGATGTAATGATGTAACAGTTATTTGTAACTTGTTGATTGAAAATGTTTCATTTCCTTGCAATGCAGGGTGATACTCTTCAAAGATGGCGAACTGAACCTTTTATCATGATAACGGGTAGTGGAAGGTACTCTAATTATTCTCGTCCTTTCAGTGAATATTTGGCTTGTTAATGAGGAAGAAAAAGACTTGATGGATTTTTTTTCCATTGTAACTTATAAAAGAGGAAGAAAAAAACTTGATGGATTTTTTTTTTAAAAAAAATTCTCAATCCGCCCCTCTTATATATGCTCAAGCTGTCAAAATACACTACCGGAAGTGTGTTTCTGGTAAAATGCCGCATTTTTGGGGGTTTGATTGAGCAATCATTTTTTAATTTTATTTTAATGTTGTCTCTGAATAGGTCAGTTGGATTAAGTGTGTACTAAACAATTAGTTTTTTTCTTTTCACAGATGGATTCCTCCTGCATTACCAATAACCAGAAGTCCAGAACATGACAAAGAATCTGGCTCCACACATGCTGCTGGAAGGAGCAGGGTACTTTCTTTCTACTGTTGTATTTTTAGTCAGGATGTATACAAGTTCAATAGTGTCTCTCTTGATCAAAACAATTTTTCAATTTTCCTTGTTTTGATGAGTATTGCAGCGTGTAGAACCGGAAAGAACACTGACTGATGCACAGAGGGATGAGTTTGAGGACATGCTACGTGCTTTAACATTAGAGAGAAGTCAGATAAAGGGGGCTATGGGGTTTTCTTTGGATAACGCCGATGCAGCTGGCGAGGTAGTACTGTCACTCCGTTCATCCATTACTGTAACTCCCTTCAGTATACTTGATTTATCTGGTCTCTGTCAGTAAAAATAATCTTCAGCTTGCTTATCCATTTTAGCCCATCTGCTTACTCTGTTCATGCTTACTTTGTCCACGACTCCATCCAATAAGCTTAGGTCTTGATCTAACTTTTGGATTAAATCCTTGATCGGCTCTATAACTCAAATTCAAGCATTGGACTTGACAACCTAATGGCAAGGTCTGGCCTTCACCTGACCCATGCATTCCCAAATAATCAATCTATGTCCACAACTCTGTACCAGAACAAAAGTAAATGAGTGAATGATGAATTTATCTTTGCTCCAATTGTATTTGAAACTACTCTTCTATTGTGAATGTGAATATTATATTGCTGTCTCAGTATACCGGAAAATAAACAGGAAGTAACTGCCGACAACCTCTCTAATCAGAAAGAAGATACTATATATTGCAACAAACAGGAAAATACTACTTATTTTATCTAACATGATATTAGCAAGACCTCTTAGAGAGGTTGTTGCAATATATAGTATCTTCTCTCTGATTAGAGAGGTTGTCAGCAGTTAATATGCATTGTTAATCCTACAAGTTATGCAAACCTCTTAAGCATAAAATAGGTTATCTTAAGAAATATAAAGGGTCTGGTGTTGATGTTGCTCACATGCTATCATTTTCGTTTTTTGAAATGACAAATGTTAATTGTTGGTTGTTATTTTTGTTACGGGAGGGAATTGAATCCATGACCTCCTTATCACTCCAAACCCTATGTTCCTTTCCAAAACCACCTATCTCTTTTCTCACATGTTATCATTTAAGCCGTCTTCCGGAATCATCTTATATTGTGCATTTGGGAGGAGGCTTTCCTAATTATACACTATCTTTTCTTAATTGCAGATAGTTGAAGTGTTGACGGAATCCTTAACACTTAAAGAAACCCCTATTCCTACTAAAATTGCAAGGCTTATGCTTGTCTCTGATATTCTTCATAATAGTAGTGCTCCTGTAAGAAATGCATCGGCATATCGCACCAAGTTTGAAGCAACGTTACCTGACATAATGGAGAGTTTTAATGACTTGTATCGGAGCATAATGGGGCGTATTACTGCTGAAGCCCTTAAGGTAGGCTGAACAATAATAGATTGCTTTACCAGGATTTCAAAAAAAAATAAAAAAGATTGCTTTGATATAATTTCTTGTGATTCTTTCTTATTCTGTTTGCAATCTTCATCTGAAATGTTCCAGGAACGAGTACTGAAAGTTTTGCAAGTGTGGGCCGATTGGTTTCTCTTTTCAGATGCTTATGTTAATGGCTTAAGAGCCACTTTCCTTAGACCTGGAAACTCTGGTGTAATACCATTCCACTCCATATGTGGTGATGCACCTGAGATTGAGCAAAAGATCACTTCTGAAGATGCTGTTGTTGGTGACAAGACCGACCAAGATGCTGCATTGTCAATGGGTCGAGGAGCTGCAACGAAAGAGCTAATGAGTCTTCCTCTTGCTGAGCTGGAAAGACGGTGCCGGCACAATGGATTGTCACTTGTTGGTGGTAGAGAAATGATGGTTGCACGGTTGCTAAGTCTTGAAGAGGCAGAAAAGCAAAGAGGTTATGAACTAGATGATGAATTGAAATATCCCCTCAACCAAGCAAGTTCAGGGAAATATACAAGTAGTCGACCAGAAACAAGTGCAGATCCTGAACCAATGGGAATATCTGGATTGAATCACTATGTGGATGAAGATTTGCAGTTGCAAGGCAAAGGTTCTGCACCTTTAGCGCCAACACTTTCTATTCCACAGCCTGAACTTAAAGCCTTCGCAAAAAGAGAGAAGAATGATCTGATTTTGCCAGCTTCTAAATGGGCTCGGGAGGATGATGAGAGTGATGATGAGCAAGGGAAAGGTGGAAAAAATCTTGGGTTAAGCTACTCATCTTCGGGTAGTGAGAATGTGGGTGATGGCCATCTTAAAGCCGATGAATCAGAGGCTGCTGCTGATTCAAGTTTTCCAGCTCATGCTTACAGTGGAATGAATGAAGAGCAGAGGTTGCATTGTATTTCCTTTTTTGATTTCTGTCTCTTTTGTTCTAGATAATATTCAGTAGTTTTAACTTTCTTTCCGCAAAAGCAATTCAAACACAAGTAGAAGTTCTTTTCTGTCTTTTTGGTTACGCTAAACAATTTTTTTTATTTGTGTTGTATTTATTGTCTTATACTTACGGAGTTTAGCATCAACTGTTATACAGGCAAAAGTTGAGACGCTTGGAGGTTGCTTTAATTGAATATCGCGAGTCTCTTGAAGAAAGGGGAATTAAAAATTTGGAGGAAATTGAGAAAAAAGTTCTGATGCATCGAAAAAGGCTGCAAGTGGAGTACGGTATATCAGATTCTAGCGAAGATGGCCAAGGCAGTAGTAAGTTATTTCAACCTGTCCTTCTGTCATAGAGGCATTTTTGATACTGACATTAGGATGACGATTATGAAAATTCTAGTGATTCTGGTACACATCATTTATATTTGATATTGCTTTTTAATTTTTCGGATAAATGCCAGTCATCTATCTTAAGTTACTTATCATATTCCTGTTAGAAACTTCAAATCAAAATCACAATTTCAAGGCTAGTTTTTACTTAATAGTGTCTATTTGACTTCGGTGACTTGCTGCAATTTTATGTGATGTTATTTTGCATAACAGAAATTGAGATGATGTTTGCACTTGAGTTATGATGGTGATTATTTAGTTGCATAGTGTCTGCAATGTTCTTTTCCCTATGGTCCATGGTGGTTTTCCTTGGTTCAGTAGGTGTATGTCCCTGAAGCCGGTTAAGAAAAATATGCAATAGTGGTCTTTCTTCTGCCACCATATTCTTCTGTTTATTCACTCTCACTTTGTTTTGCTGTGTAATTTCATGGCAAATTTACCTTGCGTGGTTCTAATTGTATTTGTTTCTTAACGGAGGATGGCCTACCTGGTCTTGTTGTACCAAATGGCTATGTCATCATAGTATAGCTTCTTATTCTTGAGGCGCTCCATTAAAAAGAAGGGAAACAAATAATTAACCGCAATTCTTTCTTGTCAGCAGATGTATAAAAATGTGTTTGGGAAGATTAAAACTGAATGAGTCGAGAGACACAGGGTGAAAATCCAAAATGTATTTAAGCATGAATATTCATTCATTTCCATTTTTAACTCATTGCTTCACCCCTTCCATTTTCAACCTTTCCAAGCACGCTTAATTTCTTGCAAAAGTGCCATTAAAAAATGTGAATGTGTCTGTTAGTGATTGATGTCTTGGTAAACCTTATTATTTGTGATCAAGCTTTCAAACGTTTCTGGCTATTTGACAATTGCAGGGAGAACATCTTCAGAGAGAAGGGATCGGCATGATGTCTCAAGGAAGCGACACCGCAGCCATAGTCCAAGTGGTAGTCCACGACAGAAACCATCAAGCAAAGACAGAGATAGAGAACGTGATTTAGAAAGGGAACGAGAAAGAAAAAGAGATAAAAATTATGATTTTGATGGTGATAGAGGAAGAGACCGGCTCAGGGAGAAGAGTGGAAGCAGGGAGAGGGATGATTATGATAAGGATAGAAGCAGGGACAGGGACAGAGATAGGAGAAGACGCGCCAAATAATATTTCACTTGCTCTAACACCAGAGATCTGTAACCGTAATTGTTTGCAGATTGTTTTGTAAGAGTTTGGACAGTTGGCTTGTTGTCATCAGAGGGGAGAATTTTGGTATTGTGGTACCTGATGGAAAGATAGGAATGGAATGTCTGCCAGAAAATTGTGTTGCTAAAGACAATCTTGAGAATCTGGCTCTTGATACCCCTATAAATTTACAATGTAATTTTAAGATTTTAAATCTTGTTAGTTTTGTGAATTAAGTGAACGATGCTGCACATTCCCTATGTAATCAACAAGTTCTGTGAACAAGTATTGAGTTAGTTCACAGGGAGATTTGACTGACATTTCTTTTCAGATATTTTTTACCGGCTGTTGATTCAGTTATGTAGGTTAAACTGGAGTTTTCAAGCTAAAGGGTATAAAGGTGCAGTTGAAAACTTAACAGGGATCCGATCGATTATATTATTGAACAGTGATATTGGGCACATATTTTACCGGAGTTATTTGCATTACTTCTCTTTTGTTGATAAAATGATAGTAGTACATTTTTCTGCCTTCAAATTGTAGGCATATTTCATAGATTGTGGCTGGTTAAATTGGGAATTTCTTTTCCACTCTGTGCCTTCTCACAAACCCTTGGTAATAACTTTAAAATATTCTTAGAATTCGGAGATGCATTTCTGGACATAAAGTGTCATATTGTTTATTTATTTAGTATGAAGTATTTTTAGAGATGTATTTCCGAATTCATTATAAATTTTTTTTCAGGAATAACCATTCGTCATTATGAGTGACACAAGGGACAAAACACTCTGTCATAATGAGTGACACAAGGGACACAACACTTGTTGGAAAGACCTTCCCTGATTTCTTGAAATGAGATCCCATCACCACAAGATGTGCAACAGGTATACCTATATAATAAAAGGACACAATTTCACACGAAACTTCATTGTAAATATCAATCAATTTGATCACAAGATTACCAATCTTGCGGGATAGTAAACTAACTCAGCATTGAAAATTCATTATAGTTTGTGTACTATATTAAAATAGGATTCAGAAACCGGGCTTGAAAAATTACACAATAAATTTCAGTACTAAAGCCATCAATGTTATAAAATGTGATTTGGAATTCATAAACTTTAAATTAAAGCAAAGAAACTCATGTGAGAAACTACAATTTCTAGCTTAAAATGCATTTAGTGGGGTTTTCGGAGATGCATCTCCGAATTAATCTTTATTTTCAAATTTAAGGAAGTTTTCGAAGATATGCATATCCGAAATAATTTTTGTTTCAATAGCTTAAAAAATTTCGGAGATTCATCTCTGAACAATTTTTGGCAAAAAATGGGATGACTGCTTGGTTCATGCAAGATGAGGTGATTTAAGATGCGTTCGAAGATGCATCTCCAAAAACGTCAAAGGTCAATTTCGGGTTTTCATAGGTATGAGTCACTTTCTAAGGATGGAAAAAGAAATTCTCATAAAATTGATTTCTAGTTTTTGATGGCCAGAGGATTTAGGGTTTAAAACTCAAGTGACTTGAATTCTAATGTTGAACTTCTTAGTGGTTCAATAACTCACAAGTTTGAATAAATTGAATGTTAATTCTAGAAGATCGAATGTTTCCTACAGTTGAGTTGACAACAGTATTAGTATCAATAGATTATCACACTATTTGAATGTATTTCTCTCAATTTATACATGAGTTAAACGGAATCTCCACTATTGAATGGTAAAATCGATCATCTTGAATTAGTTGGTCTTGTGGTCGGATATCAGTTTTTTTTTATAAAAAAAAATCTTATATAGATATTGGGATTTCTCATTATATTCTATAAGATTTTTTCAAACTTTATGTAAATTTGGAAAATGCCCGCTTATGCTACTTTTTAAAGATAACTTTCGGATGTACATTCACCAATCAACAATGGGTTATGTATTTGGAATGATAAAATGTGTGTGAAAATATTATCTTTACATGACCAGTTTCTTAAACCTCTCACTCAAGACACTATATCATACCTCTTTAAACTCTAAAAAAATTTCTTTCTTATTTAGTTATTGTGTTTGATAACATAATTAAACTATATTTCAATATCATAAACATCATAATCATTCTAAATTACAAGTAACTTACATTTGTATCTCTTTTCATTGAATCACAATTAGTTTTTAATGCATTGATGAATTTTTTCAGAATATATTATCCAAAACCTTTTAAACTTTGTCAAGATGTTAACTTTTGGACAATTATAATGAGTGCTTGAATTTTATTTGTTTTTAATGGTTGTGTGTACGGTACATCTTGATGTTCTTCAACCCTTGTGTATATTGATGTTGGAAAATAATTTGATATTCAGTAATGATATTATTACACCAAATTTGACAATCACACCATATTTATATATGGTTTGGGTTTTTTATTATATTTAATAATTATTTTTTCACTTTTTCCATTACAAATAAAAGTATGTATTTTCTGTATTTTATGAGGTCTAAGAATAGATGTAAGATTTTTGGTGTAAGCATAGCACTACTCTTTGATATTAAACAAGAGTTTATACTTAAATGAGTCTATGCAGAAGATGCTAAATTAAGTTTTAGGATAATAATCAAAAAGTCATATTTTGGTTACGAGACATGAAAGAAATAGTCACCATAAAGAATCCATCAAAAAATAGAAACTTAATAACATCAAAATCAAGAAATGTGGATGTTCCTTTTAAGTTGTGTGAATATTGCTTAACAGATTTGTCTCAAATTTTTGGAGGCTATGCGTAGGTTTGTCATAGTTTAACCATGACAAAACATATGAAAACTTTATTTAATCATAATTTAACCCAACAAATATTTTATGTGACTTTATTTAATTATAGTTTATCCTTAAAAAATTTGAGATTGTAACGCGTCTCTCATTTAAATTTAAAACCAACTTTCAAAATATTTATCTCGTATTTATCTCAATTTTTTTTTCATTCTTGATCAAACTTAGAAATCTAACAACAGTCTCCCCATGTGTCTAATGTATTTTTTCTATTTTGATTTTGTTGTATGTTTCTATAGGGTTTTTTGAAATACTTTGGTTAATAAGTCAAAATATTTTGACTTATTCCAGTTTTTCTTCTAATTTGTTTTTATGCATCTCTCTCCCTCTCTAATCTTTTTGTTGATGACATATATGTTATGAATCAGCTCAACGAAGTTCGTCACATGCTAGAATTTCAATTGTTTATTTTTAACCTGGCTTATATTCAGGGGGCTTACAAACCTCGCCCTCTAACTTCTTTTTGGCAAATTTATTCATAATATTATACTTCCTCTGGTCTCATTTATAAGAAAAGATTCTCTTTTTAGATACATTGAATAAATAATGTATCTAGACAACATATTGTCCAAATACATTATTTATTCAATGTATCTAAAAAAAAGAATATTTTCTTATAAATGGGACCAGAGATAGGATATGTTTGTCATTATAAGAAATGAGGAGATTATTCTCAGTAGTCACATCATTACAGGCAGTGTTTTAAAAACCGGACCGATCATCGAACCGGTGAGGATATTGGGTCACTGGTTTATCGATCGAATCACTGGGTCACTGGTCGAACCGCACGACCAAACCGGATTAAACCGGATAACTCAGTTGAATAGACCTGTCATTATATAGGTATAAAACCGGTCGAACCGGATGATTCAGTCTCTAAAAAAATATAACTAGCTTTTAAATTTTTTAAAAATATCATATCATAATTCACAATTTCATAACTTAAATTCAAATTTTAAACAAAGGTATCACACATAACAAAATAATAAAAAATTACAAAGTCTAATTGCAAACAAAGTCTAATTATAATATAATCTAATTGAATAGTTTATAACAAAATAACTCCAATGTGTACCAAATTTAATTCAAAATAGGATCTTCCTAAAAAGAAAATCAAATAAAATTCAATATGTTTATGCTATTTAAGAAAATTTATTAGCAAAGATAACAAATAGACAATAAAGTTTTTAATTTGTCACTAACGAAAAAAACTATATGAGAATGCTATTTAAGTAATACACTACTAAATATATTAAAAAAAAAGTTTAAGAGAAATGTTAAAAAAATTTTTTAAAAAAAAGTTAAAAAAAAAAAACAATTAAACCGCCGGTTTGATGGCATACCCGATCTGACTATTGAACCAGACCGGTTACCTAGCCGGTTCCCGATCTGACCGGCCAGTCTGGTCCAGTTTTTAAAACACTGATTACAGGTGTGTTTATACTAAGGATGAAAGAATAAGATTTTTTACGTATAATACCATTCCTGATAGACAAATGATTGAAAAGAACCAATGATTGTAAAATCAAATATTCAATATTTATACTCCCTCTGATCTCATTTATAAGAAAAGATTATCTTTTTGAATACATTGAATAAATAATGTATCTGGACAACATACTGTCTATATGCATTATTTATTCAATGTTACTAAAAAGAGAATCTTTTCTTATAAATGGGACCGGAGGTAATATAAAGCATGCAAATTCAAATGATGAAGACTATTGCTTTACACAAGAACTTTCATATATTTGAACTATTTTTACTTTGCACTTCATTATATTATTACAAACGAATAACATGTAGGCACAAGTGCTTTTATCATGGTTATTTCTTATAAAATTAATACATATATAATAGTTTTATTGAGTTTACTACTATATATATATATATATATATATATATATATATATATATATATATATATATATATATATATATATATATATATATATATATATATATATATATATATATATATATATATATATATATATATATATGTGAATTGTTGTAATCAGAGTCTTTGTAATTTTGGAAATCCTCTAACATGAAGCAATGAAGTCCTCTAGTGTGATGCAACGAAGACCTTAAAGGTTTAAGAAAAATAAGTCCTTAAAGATTTAAGGCAATGAAGTCTTCTAGTAAGAGGCAGATAAATTTAGGATTGAATTGTCTTAGTAATTGATTGTAATTAAATTTGATTATAGTGGAAATCTCTGAACGTGAGGGGGTTGGACGTAACTCCTAGTTAATAAGATAAATTAGGATAAACTTTGTGTGTGAATCTCTCCCTACTCTCTTTTTATTCAACACTTAATTCCTTTATTATTGTGATAATGAACAAGCTTTCAAAAATCCAGCACAATTCAAACTCTAATTTCTTGTGTTTTTCTTTCCTTTAATAGATTATAAATCAATTGACACTCATATAGATCCTAATGCAAAACCCCTTCCTAACTAGGGGGCTATTCTGATCCACGAAAATACTTGAAACTAGTGGAAAATTTGATTTATCTCACTCTAGCCAAACCAGACATATTTTTTTAGTTAGCGTTGTGAGTTAGTTTCTTAAATCTTCTCGTGGCATCCATTAGAATGCAATTGTTATACTCCCTCCGGTCCTATTTATTAGAATCTTGTTAGATTCATTGAATAATTAATGTATCTAGTTCATTATTAGACTAGATACATCAATTATTGAATGAATCTAAAAAATAAGTTGTTTCTTATAAATAGAACCGGAGGGTAATTTTTAAGTACATTAAAAGAGCACATGAAAAGGAGTTTGTTTTTACTACTAGAGACCACACTAATATCATTTGGTATCTAGATGTCAATTGTGCAGGAGATGTGAGGGATAGGTGATCTATTTCAACTTATTACACTTTTGCAGGCAGAAATGTGATTTCATGGAAGAGAAAAAAAAAGAAAAGTGTAGTTGCCCGACTAAGTACATAAGTTGAGTATTGATTTATGGCTCATGTGAGGTTGTTCAAATGGAACTCGTGTGCGATAATCAATCAATTTTACACCTCTCATCCAATCCAGTTTTTCACAAGAGGACAAAACATACAAAAATTGATTATCATTTTATTATAAAAAAGATTAAGTGGTAGATATGTTTACTAAATATCTTGAGAATATCTTACCTCACCCTTTGGGTCTCTCTTGAACCATGTGAGTTCCCAAAAATGCCTCTGCTTTCGTAAATGTACCTCTGGAAGTATCCTTTTATTTTGTTTAACGTTGTTTTATTTCGTAGATGTACATACGGAAGCTTCTGTATCTGCATCTACGGAAGCATTTGATGTTATATTCGCGCCAGACTCTTCTCCTCCCCCATTCTTTACTTTTCTCATTTTCAAACACTCAAACTCTCCAAACCTCAAAAATCAAACTTCCACAAAACTTGTTTTCTATCTCTCGAGTTCGGCCGATAACGTCAACATCAACTATCAACACTTTTCAACAACTTCAAAACTTAATTTAATCGATAAGTTTTGACATTTTGAGTTATTTTAGAGTATTTGTAATAGAGTTTGTATTCGGTTTTTAGGTGTAGAAATGATTGGACAGTTTTAGAAATATAGTTTAGAGACAACATATGTACTGTTTGATGTGTAAAATTGACGATCAAGCAACCAAAATGGGATTTTTAACTCTTTACAACAGTGACCAGACGCCATTGTTGCATTTTTGAGGTTTCAGAACCTTCCGTAGATTCATTTACGAAAGAATGGAACGTTGGGTCATTCCGTAGATGCACCTACGGAAGAAATCCAGTTTTTTTGTAAAGTAAGGTACTTCCGTAGATGCATCTACGGAAGAGCAAATATTTTTTTCTTTTCTTGTTATAACTACAAAGTATCTAACTCGATTTTATTTGTATCACAATGCAAACATTATGGCCAACCATCCAGACCGCATTATACATGGGAGGAAAGCACAGCATGCATCCGTGTGGCGTAAACGGATGCATGTAGTATCACAGGTGACTGATGGAGCTTCCGTTCCAGCAGATGTATCTGCTGCACCTGTTCCAGCTGGGCGTTCTCCATCCGTTCTAGTTGAGGGGCCTTCTCCATCTGTTTCAGTTGAGGGGAATTTTCCATCTACTACTTCATCAAGGAGGCCTCGGGATGATGCTAACGGTTCCTCACAGATGCCCTCCGCCTGCAGACTTCGACGGGACAATTCTTCTACTCCTGTGCCAGTGCCAGTGACAGCCGATGCATGATATTTGGTGCCACCTCTTGAGTTGCACGAGAATGATGAGGTGTCAGAGCCTGTCTGATACCCAACAGGTCCTATAGATGCATCCATATTGATAGAGTATGGAGATCATTCAGCCAAACATATCTAGAAGAGGGAGGTAAATTTTCTTTGGTTATTACTTATTACTTTTTTTCTTCAGTTTCTGATTAATTGTTTCTAACTTTGCTTATTAATAACAGTGTTTTTTCGGAAAATTTCAGAATAGGGAACCACAGAAATCTACAACTACGGCCGGAATATTGGCGCTCTCGCGTAGCATGAGGAGACGTGTTTCCAGGATATCCTCACAGCTTATGGGCTGAGGTACCTCTGTCAGGTCGGGTTCCAGAAGATACATAATGGGATGCTGATGACATTTGCAGAGACGTGGCATCTAGAGACATCGCCATTTCATGTTCCTCACGGTGAGATTACCACCACTCTTGAAGACATTGCATGCCTCCTGCATATACCTATCAAGGGTACCCTCCTTAGTCACGGTAGGTTGACGAAGGAGGAAGCGCGGGAGATGCTGGTTGAGGAGCTAGGGGTTGATCCTAAGGATGCGCTTGAGGAGGTTGAGAGGACCCGCGGGGCGCATGTCAGGTTTCACTTCTTGAGGCAACAGTACAATGGCGAGCTCCTTGTGGGACATGCTGCTGCTGATGACAATGATGAGGTGGAACATGCTTCCAGTTCGACCATTATTGTTTGTTATCTTCTGGAGCGCGTCATGCATAAGTTTGGCTACGGTAGACGATACCTCGCCACCCTTCTGACTCCGCTCCTATCGCCATGACCCGTCAGCAGCTAGATGATGTCTTTGCAGGCTGGGAGCATCACATGGTTCTTGACGAGGCTCGGACGACCATATCAGAAGTATACTAGAGCTGCGTCGACGGGTACATCACCTGGTACTACAGAGTGTAGAGATGTCAAAATGGCCTACCCGGCCCTAAACGGGCCGGCTCTGGCGAGTTCTGGGTTTTTTAGGGCTGAGCCAAAAAGACCCGGTTTAATATGGGTTCAAGAATTACTACTCGTCCGGCCCTAGATGGGCTTCGGGCTACCCGGCCCTAAACATGCTTTTTTAATAAAAAAAATTAAAATAAAAACTCCATAATATTTATTATAACTAAAATAAAAAATTATAGTATTTTAAACATATTACATTTTTAAGAACTATATTATCTCTTATAAATACTATAATATGTTTTTAAATACAATATATGTCTAAATTTTATAAAATAATACTTGAATATTTAAAATAACAGAAAAACTAATATAATACAATCTAAGAATGTTGATTATATTAATGTATTATATTTAAAAGTGAAAGATCAAATAGAATAGAGATAAAATTTAGTGAGGAGAGAAAAATCAATATGATATTTTGGAGTAAACAATATAAATATTTATATATATATATATATATATTTTTTAATTCTATAATTATGCAGGCCTAATGGGCTGCCCACGGCCCATATGGGCTATCCCTAATGGGTAGCGCGCTTTTTTAGGGCTGGGCTAAAAAGACCCAAAAAATATGGGCTCTAATTTTAAGGTCCAAGCCCTATAATTTTTCGGGCCTGGCGGGCCGGCCCATATATGTTAGCCAATTTTGACAGCTCTAACCGAGTGTCACACTCATACATGATTTTCACTGCACCGAGATCACCGCTCAGACCAGCCCACAAGGAGATTTTGCGGACTCATCAGGCTCAATTGGACCACACTCAGGATGTTCTTCCTCGGTGTCGTCAGATAGATGACATGGGGCGGGCAGATATTGCAGATGGTTTCGTTCCTGAGGGGTCTGATGTCAGGCGTGTTGATGGTTTGATTAGGCTTGCAAAGGAGGCATTTTTGTACCATCGACATCATGCCAGGACAAGTGGGGCACTTGACGGTAGAGGCAAAGTAGCCAACAGACGGCGTGGTGGACGCAGAGGCGGAGGCGGGGCCAGAGGCAGAGGAGAGGCGCAGAATGTTATCCGCCACACACAATAGTGATGCCTGTGATTTTTTTTATATCTGTATTTTGATGCATTCATGTACGTTACTTTGCATCCAACAATTGATTTTAAATTGCATTACTTTAATTTACTATAATTTGTTTTTTTTTTCCTTTTTGTTATAAAAATTGAGTTTTGGAGTGAAGTGTATGTGATTTAAAAAGATAACAGAGTGTTCTGTAGGTACATCTACGGAACACTCTGTTTTTAACACGTTTTGTAGATGTACCTACGAAGCAATTGCTGAACTGAACTAATTTGAGTTAAGCCAACATTTAATATATTTTTTAACGCTTCCATAGATATACCTACGGAAAGAAACAATTTTTTTGAAAAAAAGATATTTTCTAATGTGCATCTACGAAAACAGGAGGCATCATTGAAATTTCGCCCTATAACCGAGAGAATTAAGGGGTGTAATGAGATATTCTCATTATCTTTGAAGCCCTAGCATAACTTACATAGTATGTGACAAAGTGGATTCACAAGATAAATATGCTCCATCTTGAGTGGGAGTATTGAGATATTGATATTTATTCATAAGATAAATATGCTCCATCTTGAGGGGGGAGTATTGAGATATTGATATTTATTGTAATTGATTCTTTTTGTATATTTAATATGTGACAAAGTGGATTAATAAGATAAATATGCTCCATCTTGAG
Organism: Vicia villosa; assembly: GCF_029867415.1. Lineage (NCBI taxonomy): Eukaryota > Viridiplantae > Streptophyta > Magnoliopsida > Fabales > Fabaceae > Vicia > Vicia villosa. Next base: position 72,771,290 of record NC_081180.1, on the reverse strand, counting down.
TGGGAGTGATGAGATATTGATATTTATTGTAATCGATTCTTTTTGTATATTTAAGAATCAAGATAGGATGTTTTCAACATTTTCAATAACACAATATTCTCATATTCAATAGTTAGAAACTAGCGGACGCCTGATATATTTGAAACAATAGAGAGACCTCACAAATTAATATGAATTGATTGAAAATGAAGCAATAGTAATAATTTTTAATAAGAATTGAAATTGAAGCAATAGTAATAATTTCATCAGGTTTTGGAAAGGGAACACACTTGTGTTAATAAGATTACACACATTACAGCAAATACTCTCAACGTCTAACTTTAAAAGTGTGAGGAAATAATTATTTTAAGACTAAGTAAATGATAGTCAAGGCGATAGTGGTGCATAATGACCTCCGTGTTGATTTTAAATGAAAAAAAAAAGAGTTGCTGTTGAGAAAATTTAGGGGAAATTCTAGTTATATGAATAATTCAATGGATTTTATACCGAACCAATAATATCAATGTCACAACTATTTCTGTGAAAACGTTGATCATTTTTTACAGCAACGGGTGATTGACAGTGACCTATTTGCTTTACTTGTATAGATTAACATCAATGACATTATAAAGAGAATGAAAAGTGTCGGTGCCAACTTTGATTCTTCCTATATATTTCTACAAAGCATCTCTTTCTGCTTGCATTTGTAAACGAAATTATGGCCTCAGAAGTTTAGGCCCTGCATTGGAGGCTATCCAAGATGAGATCACATCCACAAGAACATCCATCTCCTTTGATACTTGCGCGCGAAGGATGTTGTTTGTTGAATCCATGCCTAGTGTGTTCCCTACTTCTTTGGCAACTGACTCCCATGGTGTTCCTAAGGTAAGATTCGACAAAAGCTCGCTTCCACGATTAACTGCATTAGCCATTGCTGGTGGAACATCTGGGAGTGCCTGCAAGGTGTGTAATAATAATTACAGATACGGATCATAGCCCCATTACAATTTCATTTAAGTCTACTAAAAGTACCTGCTGCAATGGAAGAACATGATCTCCTGGCAACTTGCGTATTGACATGTCTAGTACAGAGCTTATGGCTGCTTCGGAACTGAGCACTTGTGCTAATGTTGAGGTGTCGTCTATTGAATCATCATTGAATTTGATGAGAAGATTTCTGGATACGCCATAGTATGATTTTATCTGAAGAATTCAAAAACAATTTATAAGTTATAAGCAAAATCAAGAAAGAAACTCAATAAATAAATAGAGTTGAAATGATCAAAGGATTCTGAATTGTTTCAGGAAATCATCTGCATTATTAATTATATATTTATATAGGGGGAAGGGGTAAATCATAAAAGGGATCTTGAAAATTAGCTGTTAAATAAAAAATATTAAGAAACTAAACTTAAAACGATGTTAAGTTAAAGATGTTATCAAACCATCCTAAAAAATTGATGCAGCCAAATAAACTAGTCACAACATTCATGTTAATTAGAATTTAGGAATATAATCCAAACATAATGTACTCTTACTCTTAAGTCTAAGCAAATAAATATGCTCGGGAACATTAGATATGAAATGAAATGCTGACAGATTATGAAAATACGATTGATAAACAAACCCTTCATATTACAATGATAAAATTGCTGGAATAATAGTAGTAATCAGAATTGTCACATACAAGTCGACGGGTCTCCTCAGGCTTTGGAGTAAAATCTTCTCTTCCCTTGGCTAAATCCATGTACAGGGGAAGCAGCTGCTCAACTAACGGAAGAACCTGTTTCATAATGGGAGGGCTAACATTTCCTAATTGTTTCAAAGTCATCTCCGCCTGCAAGTGTTTCATGAATCTAGGATTGGTCATGTAAAGAAGTAAAATAAATATTGTGCAAAGTAGTATCGGTACTTGTTAGTTGTTAGTGCTGGAAAAAAATATCTAAAACAACAAAAAAATTTCTCCTAGATATGAAAGAACAAGGAACTTTAAAGCATTTTCCTGATATATGGTCAAATGAAAAGACCACCCATATTGTTTCCAGTGCTGTAACTGACTCTTACTGCACCAACCTTCCCATCCATGAAACATTGTTAATTTCTTTCATGCAATTTCTGTATTGGTTGATTTGCACTTGAGGGAAATTATAGTCAGCTCTACTGAGACATGGTCAAATGATAAAGACTCGGGTTTTTGACATAGCACTTGACTCTTAGTCTTTAATATCATATAACAACAACCTCCCTTATGAAACTCCTAGTTGATTTCATCTTTCAATCAGATGGTACAGCTCTGCAATTGAATTTCTTACTCTACCTTTCAAAGGGCTTTGTAAGAAAAAACAATGCAAGAGGTATAATAATGTTTCATTTTTTAAGAAAATATAACTGTTTACTGCATGAACATTTTACTTTCTTCAAAAGGTCCCTAATAGTCTTTGACATAAATTCAGTAATCGCTTAAGCGAGGTGTCTAAGAGTTTGAGTGGAAATGGTTTTAGTGTATTCAAATATACAAGAAAGATTGGAAAAGAAAAAAGACCATCTGGAGATTTAATGTTTTTCAGTCAACCTGAAGGGAAGGTTATTGTAATATGACATTAGACAGAAAAGGAGCCAAATTCTATTTCACATACCACAAGAGAGGTTGTTAATATTTCTCTTAGAAAATATTAATAGGTGCCTTCCTCGATTCCCAGGCAAGATATTTATGTAGCAATACTGACCCCTGCTCGTAGAGTTGGTGAAGAAAAAATATCTGATAGAAGTGGACCAAAGCTTTGAGCCATTGGAACCAGAACTGGAGAGAACAAGGGGATAGCCGAACTAGCTTCCTGCATCAATGAAAAGAAATTTAGTCAATAATGATTAGATTACAAAGTCTTACATAGGAAACCTTCAGAAAATACGTGTGAAAAATTGTTAGGAATTACGAATGACAACATGAATAAGTTTAGATCAGAAAGTTCTGAATAATCTTATTCAAATCTGATTTATTTTCAGTCGTATATATTTCATCCTTCTTCCAGTATTTCTGTTGATTGTTGGATGAATACCTTGTTATTGAAAGCCATGAGAACATTTCCAGATCTTTGCACTGCATATCTTGACCCTGGTTAAATAACAAATCTAATTCAGTATCTACAAATCAAGTTACTTTTTACATTCAAGTTTAACAGAAGATTATCAATATATACCAATCAGAAGGTGGACAAGCGATCCCAGAGAATGGCCAACACCAAAAATAGGAAGCTCTTTGACCTAAAACAATGAGTACTTCTAATGAATCCTTTGAAAATTTAAAAAAAAAAAAAACAAAGAAACCAACCCTAGGACAATGAGTTGAGGCTTACTGAATCTTGTAGTGTGCGGTAGCACCGGTCAAATTTAAATTGCACTTCATCTGCAATGAAGAAGTGATCAAACCCACTAGCATATGGAGTTGCAATGACCAATACACCCCTAGTAACAAATGGTTTTAAAGTTAGCTATTTTTTCAACTATAGATCCTACATATATGAGCCTCAAATGATCCAAATATGAAATATTTCCTAGAACAAACATTAGCATTCATTCAAAAATTCTACTCTAACAAATCAATATATGCATTTAATAATCATACCACGGGGACTTACTTTTCTGCTAGGCGCTCAAGGAACCAGCGGTAGGTAAGCTGAGGTGCAGCTCCTACAAATATACCCCCCACAAAATGTACAACAAAATTGGGTTTGGTGCTTTTGGGTTTGAGAATCCATGATCCCTGAAATTATACAATCAGCATTTACCAAGATTTTTGAAAATAGAAATATCAGTAACACGCATTTTTCAAAATGTGTTCGTGTCAGTGTCCTATGTTTTAACATTATCGGTGTCAGAGTGTCTCTGTCGTGTCGCTGTGTCCGTGTCAGAGTCTGTGCTTCATTGCCTGGTTGGTAGTATATAATTACCTCCACTTCAGTCCAATCTGCAGAACCCCATGCATCTTGTGATTGTCTAGCAGAAGTAGTAACTAATCTGCAAAGAAATCCACAAACCACAAACACAAGATATATTAAATTTATAACAAATAAGTTTTATTATCAATACACTAATTTGATTAATTCTCAATCATTTTTAGGATTCCAATTAAAGAATCGTAGGTGTAAAAAGAAAGTGTTTATGAAGAATGAAAGAAAAGAAAAGTTGTTAGGTTAAAGAGAAAGAACCTTTCGATTTGGGAGTAAAGTTGAATGGTTTCGGGTTGAGGTTGTGGTTTTGTATCGTTGTTGTGATTGGTAGAATTGCAAGAGATTGTGGTGTTGAAACGAAAACGAGGGTTGAAGTGAAGAGAGGGGTTTGCGTTCAGTTTGATAGGAGATTGTTTTCTGTTGAGATTGAGGGAGTAGGAATTGGAAGGTGTCCATAGCAAAGTAGCCATAATAATTTAGACAATTTTCTCTATGATTTTTTTGGCTCTTTTTTTTCTTCTTCTTCTTTCAACTACTACCTTGCATAAAGGAAGTGGTGGCTAATTGCGTCACGCTACTTACTCTATTACTAATCATTTTCATAGATATATTAAAAGAAAAATCGTATTCATGCGCCATTTACACTCATACCGTAGACACTATTCACAAATTGAACAGTGTTTTCCATATATTTTTTTTTAACCTATTTTTTTCTAAAACTATTTTGGTTTATGGTTATAAAATATTGAAATTTGGTTAATATATATTTTGACATACAAAAATTAATATATTAATATATATATATATATATATATATATATATATATATATATTACAGAATTTGATTAATTATTTATAAAATTAGTTAATACAGATCATAACTTGGTTAATGAATTCTTAAATTTAAAAAAATATTAAATAGTAAAATAAAGTTGGTTAATAGAGTGTAAATTTTGGTTAATATATTTATAATTTAGTGTCAGAACATGGTTAATACTTAATAGTATGTATTTATTGGTTAATAAAATAGTGAAAGTGGTTAATGAATTATAAGTAAAATAATTAGTTAATGACTTATATTTTTGTGGTTAGTATAGTTGTGAAGTTGGTTAATAACATAGTCTTATATTTGTATTATAAAATATATTTTAAAAATATATTTTTTTAAATAAAATATATTTTTTTAAAATAATATTATTTTATTAAAAAAGCACTGTTCATCGTATAAATACAGTGAACAGTATATACGGTGTATGTATTGGTGTAAAAAATGGCGTAAGAATAGCAAAGCTGATATTAAAAATGCATCGAGGTGTAATTAATCACAATTTTTATCTGTTGTCGCACATGGTTAAAAACGAGCTTATAATGGTAGAGTATATGGAAACGACACTCGAGTTGTATTGTAAGGACTCTTAAATTATTTTAGCCAATAAAATGAAACAAAGGGGATTTAGGTTTTGGATTATGATTTTGATTAAGAGAATTTGATATCAAATAATATTAAAAAGCTAGTTTACTATTTTAATTTTCGACTTATCACAGGTTAATACCTTACCAATTTTCTAAGTGGATTCGATCCCTATTTGATTACGATATCAATTAAACAAGAGTAATTGATATTGTATAGTTTACACGCTCTTATTTTTTGAATTAAGCAAATGGCTAAATATTACACGAATTAACGAAAACAATTATGTTTAATCGTGATTGTGATTAAGGAATGTGAATCAATCGAATTTAATCAACATTACTCTATGACATATCGAATTAAATATTTGAAATTTACAGAACAAAATTGAAAAGAAAAAGAAATTAAATTGATAAAGGTAAAAAAACCCAAAGTCTTAGAAATATTTGACATTTTATTCTAACTCCTTTTAAAATAATACAATTGAATAGTTATGAAAAAATGAAAGGCCTCGGAAGTGTGGGATGCAAGTTTTGTGGAGCTGTCTGTGAAACCAATCTGCATGCGTTGCGGGACTGTCCAAAATGCATGTAGGTTTGGAAAAGTCTGATTCTAAGTGATATTAGTATGGAGTTTTTCTCAACAGGTATGACCAAGTGGGTAAGGATTAATATCAACTACAGTGGCATGGGTGCTAATGATTAGAGTGACACTTGGATTATAGTGTGTCATGCATTGTGGTCGTGGAGGAACCAGGAAGAACATAATGAAAATTATGTGAGGCCTCTTGATCCTATCATTCATATTCTAAAAAGAAATGAGATTATAAGCAAGTCATGTAGTTATAAAGAACGGTTAGAAAAGAAGGAAGTGGGAATAAAATTTAGTGGTTGGATCCCTCCAAAAAGGAGTATGATTAAACTAAATACGGATGGTGCTAACAAAACATATAATGTGGCAGGGAGTGGGGGTGTTCTTAGAGACCATAAAAGGGAGTGAAAAAGAGGTTTCTCAAAATATGTGGGGAATAGTAATGTTATATTGGCGGAGTTGTGGAGAGTGTTTAAAGGCTTGAAGCTCACAAAACGATTGGGGTGTAATAGATTGGAGATTAATAATGACTCTTTGTTGGTAGTAACAGTTATGGAGGCAGGAGAGGTGGGTCATGTGGAGTGTGTTTATATTCTTTGGCATATTATACAGATTATGTCTTTTATAGAGATAGTTGTTATATCACATGTCTACAGAAATGCGAACGCGTGTACGGATTACTTGGCATCTCTTGGGTGTACTGAGAAGAGATTTATCTACTACGACAAAGCGTCCGACTTCCTTAAGCCTTTGTTGGAATCTGGTGTTTCTGGAATTTTCAATCCTATTATAGCTTTAGAGTTGTTGTTTTTTCTTTTTGGGCTTAGACTTTCTCCATTAAAAAAAAAACTCATATAATTAATATTCTATAATAGAGAAAATTTTAAAAAAAATTTAATTCTATTAATATTACAAGAAAGAAAAACTAAAAGAAGTGAATAATAAAAATTTATGTAAGTAACTAAAAAAATGTATTAGTGATTTATTAGTAGGGTAAATATGATTATAATTCAAAATATTTTTTACGTGATGTATCATAAAAAAATCGATGAAGTATTTTGAAGAAAAACCTACAAAAAAACTATATGTAGCACATAAAATTATAAAACTTTTTTCTTGCAAAAGATTATTACGAACGGTCATGAGCCATCGATTGATTGATTAACTCCATTAGCATATAATGTTAACCGTTGAGCGCAAATTGATCACGGGCACCACATTTAGGGATGGTGATTGTACCCATTTCCAACGGGTACCCTAAAAAATCACATATAACGTATAAGGTAAAAATCCGCAAAATGGGTACGAACACGGACACGGGAAATTACCCATGAAAATAAACGGGTATGGACACGGGTACTTGTATAATATATATATATATATATATATATATATATATATATATATATATATATATATATATATATATATATATATATATATATATATATATATATATATAATATTATATTATTATATATAAATGTATGCTTATTAATTTTATTAACTACATCTCTATTAAACTTGTACACAATTTAATAAAAGTTTTTGTTTATTTCTCAACTCAACAATGACATTCTTGATTTTATTAACTACATCTCTTTATTTATAGAAGAAAAATTGGCTAAAAAAGTAAAAAGATTCACGAGCTTTTACTGAATTAGTCGATTAACCATAGATGTTAATCGATTAAGAACTTTCAAGAGATGACAACCCTAATCCCAAAAATAAAAACATACATGACTTAATAGATTAAGAGCATTTCTTACTATTACAAAAAACAAAGAAGGAGTGAAAGAACTTCTTACGCACCATCATCGTTATAGAATTAGCTCTCAAGAACTTCCTCTCAGACAGAGGATTTAGATATGATTAATAAAAAATGACATTTTTATAATTTTATTTAATGAAATTTTTATTCTATGATTTCTTATATGTCAGCTTAAAGTTACAAATAGTTTAGGGGTTTCATTCTATGGTTTCATACACACTAATTTATCAACTTTCATCCTATGGTTATATGCTACTAAATCTGAATAAAACCAAAACACAGTTGCGGCAAAATAAAAATAAAGGAAATGCTTCATACACAAAATCTAAAACATAACAATTTTAACTTACAGTAACTTATGTTTTTGTCTTTCTCATATTCATTGATTCTTGAGGCAGTTTGTACGTTAACCATCCAAAACACCAAAACCTAAAACAACCGAAAGTAATGCTTCTCATCAACAACAACAAGAACAACAATAGTGGAGAACAACAACAAGAACAAGAACAACAGTAATGGAGAACAGCAAACTGGTGAGAGAGTTTTTTTGTTCGCTATAACTCCTTGGAGAAAAAGTGTTCTTTCGTTGGCTGTGGAATTAATGTCCTTTCATTAGGGCTTGAAAATTGATTTAGGTAGACACTTAGGAAATTAAAAAGATAAAGAGTATTTATCTCAATTAATATAAAAAACCGAGGTAACATAGCCGACTTAAATCTACAAAAAATAAAAGGCGCCTTTTTGGTTGCAAAAAGAATACAAATTAAGGAGTTTTTATCTCGGTTTTATAGAAAACCGAGGTAACATATCTGTCATAAAATCTAAAAAAATAAAGGCGCCTTTTTTGTTCCATATAAAACATTAAATAAAAGGATTTGGGAATCGAACCTCAAACCCTAAGCATATATTTATGTCTGTTTTATTTAAATCCGAGGTAACTGCTTTATTATTATTAATTTTTAAATAAAACAAGGCGCTCCGATAACATGTACCTGCAGTTTTTTATCGTACATGGTGAAAGCTTCATCATAAAAAGCGTTATTTATAGTAGTGTCTAATCGATTAATGAGTCTTTATCTTGCTTTAATCGATTGGACTAAGTCCTTAACTAATTAGGTAGTGCACAAATGTTTCCGAGTTGATTAAGAACACTCATTGGTCAACTCCACATTAGCTTGTATAGTTTTTCCAGAGGACTTATGGTGTTTTAGTAAATTGAAAGAGGTTTAAAAAAATTGTGTGCGTGTGAGTTGTCTTGGTAAGTCAAGAATTACCCTTATACATTAACATTACACTAATCACCCAGACACGGGACTAGACGAGCTTTCTCATTTCCTTTCTTTCACATTCTCAAGATTATGGATCTATGTGCTTGTCGGTATGACGTTTGTAGTAATATATTTAGTTTGATGATGACAACACTCTAAAGTAAAATCTTCATTAAAAGTGTTGATTAAGGCTTTTGGTTTTGATGATGACGAGTGAAGTATTTATCTGACACCTTGTAACTTTTCCTTACATAATTTATTTCTATCTTTTTCCCTTTGTTCTTTTTACAATTTATTTCTGTTGCGTCTTTCCTTTTTTCCTGCTGCCACCTCACAAATGACATACTCATTTCTAGTATGTGATTTTTTTATTTCCAATGCTCGCAATAGCTTTTCAAAAAATTTCTTCAATGTCACTGTCTTCCGTGATAGCCGATGGCGGAGGAATGAAGGAGTCATATGAAAATTTTGAATTTGTGTCATCTTTATTCTCTAATACTTGATCTAACATCTTCTCCTTTTCAACCCAACATCCACACAAATCATCTGTGATTTTGATGGGGCATATGACATTGTTAATTTTCACTTTCATTACTTTGTTAATATACTCTAAAACCGATGTTCTAGTATGCAATCGTGCCAAATCAAGCATTTGCATTTTTTCCGTTGTTGAATCCATTTTAATCAGTCTCCCAAATGAATATGCCCTAGGCCGGCCTTGGGTCAGGGCAAGCAGGCCCATGGCCCAGGGCCTCAAAAAATCGGGGCCTCAAAATCGAAAAAAGAGTTAACAAATTATAATAAATACTAAATATAAATACTGCGCTTGCTAAAGAATTTTATATTTGCAGCGTTAGCCTAATGGATAGAGGCGCGAGGTTGTATCATTATGTTTCTAGTTCGATACTTAGAAGTGTAGTTTTTACAATTTTATTCTTTTGTTTTACTAAAAAGAGTGCAGTTTGTACAATTTTATTTTGTTTGTTTTACTAAAAAGCCAACTATGTATTAATATAACTAAAACAAATCATAGAAATAATTTAGTTTATTTTTAAAAAGATCCATTATATAATCTTCCTCTAATTATCTTTTTGTTGATTTTTGTTTCTCTTCTTGGTCGTGTCTTTGTTCTCATTTAAACTATGATATTTATTGTTTGTTCATTTCTTCCTGATCTTGAGAATCTATAAAATTCACCCATACCCTATACGATCCAAATCAAATATCTTTGAGTTGCATCTCTAGTTAGCTTTCATCTTTTACTTATGAGAATCTTACAAAATCAAATATCTTTTCCATCTTATTTCTCTTTTTTGCAATATACTCATCTACTACTTTTCCCTATCTTTCGAACATTTTCTTTACCTCATTTTATTTGATGTCTTTAGGTAAGTTGCTTATGTAGAAGGTTGTTACCTCAACCTTCTTTAATTTGTAACACACTTGGTTTCTAGTTCTTCCTACTTCGAGTCCACTTCTTTTACTTATTCTGCTTCATCTCACATAATACCATTCATTTCATTCTCTCTCCGATTGATTCTCTCTCATCTTTGTTTAACAACCCTCACATTGAGTTAGGTTTTGTTTGTATTTATGGAATCAGATTGAGATGAGCGTAATGAGATGGAATAAAATGATATTCCATTGTCTGAATTATTTAAAATTGGATGTAGCGAAGCAAAATAGAGTGGCACGGATTCCATTCCATTTCATCACTTACCACCATATTCCTTTTGTATCATGCATTGCATAACATTAAAAATCAGTTGCAAGCTTTAAAAATCATTTTTGACTCAAAACACTAGTACATGTGTAGACACATATATTGCATAGGTCGCCACATGTGTTGCAATAATAAAGATTTTAACTTATGTTTATATGTTCTGACTCATGTGTCAATACATGTTATCTACGTGTCGTCACATACAATTTTCACGTCGACACATGTGCTGCATATTTGAAGCTTGTAGGTCTATGTGTCGATACATACGATTTTCAGGTCGACACATGTATTGTAGTTTTAAAGCCCGTGGCTTCTGTTATTCATAGGTCGACACATGACCTGATATGTGCCGACACATACATTTACATAGGTCGACACATGACTTACATGTGTTGACACATACTGCTATTTTTATGAAAATTTGCATTCTTTTTCACATTTGTAAGTTTCTCTTTTGCCTCTAACTTGCACTATTATATATACATCATACATGCATCATTTTTCGTTTTGATGAAACTATAAACACATACTAAGATTGCTCATCATCTTCAACCTTGCATCTATGCATACACACAAACAACATACACATAATCATTCATTATTTGGGTGCCATCTAGACTTGGTTAATAATGTTTAATTTAGGTTGGTTGTAACCTAAGGTTGGGTTGAGAATCATAGGGGATTTCATAAGAAAAACTATGAGGGTTTTTACTAAAAGATCAAGATGTTGATTTGGGGGTTTTCGACAACAGTTACACAATTGGATTTGATTGAGTGAAAGGCTTTAAATAACGCGAGGTTCTTGCAAAGGAGTAGCGTGGGACGATGAATCAATTGGTTATCTTGGGTGACAACAACTTGCAATTTGGATTCGACTGAGTGAAAGCTTTGAAGAACAATGGTTTCTTGCAAAGGAGTAACGCGAGACGGTGAATCAATGGATGTTTGTTGGGTGACTTGATCAAACTCAAATCAAGGGAAGAGAAGTGCAAGGATCAACATCAAACATAAAATTTGTAGGATTGTATTGCTTCACATCTCCTGTAAACAATTTTTTGCATAGTAAGATTGATATCTCAATTCCAAATTGGAATTGGGGGCAGACGTAGCCGTAGCGAGGACAATCCGTGAATTGGCAAAAACAACTCCTCGTGTCCTCTCTCTATCTCTTTATCTCTCACATTAAAATTTTTATTATCAAATTGTTAAACACATTGATTGAGCGATTGATTCGTAACGATTTTCTGTTGATTGTTAAAAGCATTATTGATTTGTTGATTGCCTTACAATCAAATAAATTGTAAGAGGATTTTGAAATCAACAAACTTAAAAGAAAAATCTGAAAAATCAATTGCATGCCAAGTATTCGATAAATTGATACTTTGAGTTTTTCTATTGAATTCATTGGAAATTGGTTGCTTAGGTGATTTCATTAGAACAATTGATTGCGAATTTAATCGGTTAATCTTTTGTATCATTGTTATCATATACTAAAGGTTGTGCGCATATCTGAGGTTCCAATAACCAGTTCGGTTTAGACGACATTCGATCTAAACACGATACTTTCGCTTGCCATAGATTTTTAACGTTTCAAAATCTTTTAAAAAATGTAATTTAAATTTGGGGATCTATTCACCCTCCTCTAGATAAGTTGCCGTCGTTTAACACCTTTCCCTCCGATTTAAACGGAATGAACAACTTGTCTTATTTTGCCGTCGTTCTAATATGCTATATTCCACCAGCTCAATTCCACTCTATTCCATTATGCTCCACTTCATTCTATTCTGCTCCGTTGATTTCATAAATTACAAACACTTAATTGGAGGCAAAGTCAATAAAGTTGCTCTAGCTTTAACTATGAAGATCCAATTTTTAACTAGTTTCCATAATTATATTGATATTCAACATGCATCCAATAATTTTTTAAATGAAATACCATAAGCTTCTTTCCGTAAGAAAAGAAAAAAAAAAAAACAATACTAACCATGCGATTCGTGGCAAAAAGACATGTAAAAATTAGAAAGAGTACAACACCAAAGGTTAAAAAAGTTTGTTACTTGTACAAATAGACAAAAGGGTTTGTTTTGTTACCCCCATTTTACAAAACAAAATCTGACTCGCAGTGCCAAGTAGACAGCGACGCCGTACAGCAACCCATTCCTTCCTCGCCGTGAGTCACCACCACAACCCAACAAATCCAAACCCTAATTCTCATTTCTCCCCAATTTTTCTCCATTTTTCTTCGTTTCACGAAGATTCAACCCTAATTCTCCACAATAATTGCCCCCTTTCAGCCCTCGTGTCACACACACAAGTTCTTATTTTTTATATTTTTCTTTTAATTGTTTAATTTCTATTCCTTTCTTTGTTTTCGACACCTCTGTAGATCAGGTTTCATCACCATGCTTCTTTTTCACCAGCTTTGACGATTCCTCAACGGTAATTTCAACTCATACTCACTAGCTAGCTACCTTTATTTTATTTTTTCCCATAATTTTGATTTTAATTATTCACATTACTGTCTTGTAGAGGTGATTGTTTCACTCTGTGTTCAATTTTGGCTATTGATTGATCACAACTTAATTTTGATAGGACTAAATTAATGTAATAGTGCTGTTGTTAGTTAGTATTGAGATGAAATTGCCGAGAATTACTATGCTGAATTTCTGATTTTTAAGAATTATCAGAGAAAATCAACTTAAAAAAAATTGGATTTTGGGTGTTTTTTTTAGCATTTCATTGGTAGAGTTTATTTGTCAATTTCAATGGAGACTGTTGTCCTTTTAGCTGGCTTGTGATGTAAGTTATGTTGTTGGTGCAGAATGGTTTAGTGTATAAAATTTTGAAAGGTACTTATCTGTTAAAAGCATGAGTAGCAGTGACGTAGACAAATCGTTAAAAGAAAAGGAGCCGAAGACTCCTCCAGTGGCTACATCACAGGTCTTTGTTGTTTGTTTTTGTTTTTGATGGTTTTGTTGTTTGAGTACTTTATGTGTGATGCCAACAACATCCTGTTGCCTTTTCCAGGAGCAGTCTTCAACGGCAACTGGCACTCCGGCAGTTAATCCTGAATGGGCTAACTATCAGGTTTTTGGTGAAAAAGTCTTTGTAATCATACGTCTTTTAATTAATGTCAAACTTGGATTTTGATCCACAATTCTTTCACTCTGCAGGCATATTCTCCTATACCTCCACCTGGATACATGGCATCAAGTCCCCAAGCCCACCCATATATGTGGGGTGTCCAGGTAATTGCCACATAGATAATTATTGATCAATCACAGTTTCCAAGTTCTGAAACGATTTGGTGAACATTTATTACTGTTACTGACGTCACTACTGCTGTTGGTAACTATCAATAGTTTATCCGATTACAATTATCACATATAAGACCTAATGGGACTCAAATTCCTTCAGCTGTGTAAACCAGTGGGGAATGTAGATATTTTTTGGTTTTACTTGACAAGATAGAATCATTATTAAACTGAAATTGGAAGTAGCTTGTTAATTTTTATGTTTGAGCTTTTCTGTTTCAGGATATGGGTATGAATCGTGGTATAAATATCAGTATTTGCACTTTTATTGACAAACATTTTAGAAAATTGAGTAAAGAAGAATTTATCACATATGAAATATAAAAACATAAACATATTGAATTTAAATTGTATGCAATTACAATTTCCATAATTTCCCAAGTCATTTATAAAAATACTCCATAAAATATATCAACTCCACAACTACGGAAAAAGGGATGAAGTGAAACCAGTGATTGCGGAATCGCGAGTCACCTCGTAACATCGTTTGATCCCACTATGTTTGAAGCTCCCTCTCTGCAGCAATTTACATGGGATCGGGACTGGCAGGATTGTTCAATGATTGGGAAAACTGCAGCAATTTCCAGTCAACTTGCGGCCGTATTTCAAGAAATCTGACATGGAGTTTTTTGCAAAAATCCTATTTTCCTAATTGAAGGGATCAGTTGGGTTTTGGAGGAAAATCCAGGAATTTGTTTATGCAATGGTGATGGCCGAGCTGTTTACTGCTTCCTCTCAAGTCAACAATCAGTACAATTAGGGTTTTCTAACTGGGCCTAGCAGGCCCAATTCCTCGTTTTTCTTTGAGGGGATTTGTTGTTGTGACCCATAGTTAAAGTATATTTTTCTTTAACTATACCATTATGTTTAATTGTTTCCTGATTCTTTTTATTGGTCAGCTATTTTTCCTTGAGTCTTTGATGCCCTCCTTTATCTTTATTACTTCTAACTTAATCAATTGACTATTACATCTATGTCATTTTTTTTATTGTTTTCCAAGTCTAATTGTGTATAGCTTGCTACACCAATACTAAAAAATATCTACTTTGAATTGAATTTTCCTCCACGTTTCCTTTGTTTCATTGATGAAATGCTTACATGCAGCATATTATGCCTCCCTATGGCACCCCACCACATCCTTATGTTGCAATGTATCCCCATGGTGGCTTATATGCTCATCCATCCATGCCTCCGGTATTCTTTCGTAGACTGTGCTTTCTTGAGGTTATTGTATTGTAATTGATCGATATGTATAATCTGGACTTCTTTAACAAATATTTGCACTTCTCTATGAATTTATTTAGGGATCTTATCCTTTTAGTCCTTATGCCATGCCTTCTCCAAATGGTATGGTGGATGCTTCAGTGAGTATCTTTGGCCTTCACCTTTTTTGCACTTCCTCTTTGGCCTTTGCACTTTTTCTCTCTCCTGTGCTGGACTTGTCCTTATTCAAGTACGCAGACAGTAACCTATGAATGGAAATGCAGGGAAATACTCCAGGCAGCAGTGAAGCTGATGGTAAACCTCATGAGGTGAAGGAAAAATTACCAATCAAAAGATCAAAAGGAAGTATGGGTAGTTTGAATATGGTTACAGGAAAAAATAATGAACTCGGTAAAACACCAGGGGCATCTGCCAATGGAATTCATTCCAAAAGGTAAGGTGCAGTGTATTGATCGACCTAGTTGTTGAATAATGCCCTCTTCTAGTTGAATGAAAGTAATCCTGTAATCCCTGCATGAATTCCTGTCAAATAATGGTTTTTAGAAATGTAATAATGATTGATATAAGTAGTGGTCTGTGAACTTTCTTTAGATGAGCTAGCATTGCGGGTTTTTTCATATAGCTTCAAAGATGTCTTATACAGACGTTTTATGTGTCAATTTTTACATAGAGGAGCATTGTATGTTTAACTTCTAATGCCTTCAAACACCAGTTACTATATTCATTTTCTAATTTATCAATATTTCTGATTCGTTGCCTTAGTGTACAAAATTTATTGGTAGAGTTGATAGTTGGTGGTTAATCACTTCATCTAAGTCCCTTGAATGCTTCAGTTTGCTATTTATAATTGTATACTGCCTACTACTATTCTGATATGAAAACTTGTATTTACAGTGGTGAAAGTGCAAGTGAAGGCACTAGTGAAGGAAGCGATGAAAACTCCCACAATGTAAGTTCTGTGCCACCTGTTAGTTGTCTACTGCTTGGTCAATATTTCTCCAAATAAGTAGTGACACAACCTTTCATCCATGTTTTCTCTTGCATGCACTTATTATGAAAATATCTCCGCAAATATGAGGATAACATTTTGTTGTAAAACAGCAAGAGCCTATTAATGTTTTTGACATGTTATCGCTTAAAATCATTTCTAACTTGTTCATTTTATAAGAATGTCCAATGTGTTTGAAGAATTGGAAAAGAAAATTAGGGTGCATAGCTCCTACTGCACATCTTCTTGTAGTCTGTTTAAGAATTACTCCAGCTTTAGCACAGTTAGTCAAATATTAAAATGAAATACCTTCACAAAAATGCTACATCCTGTATCTTAAAATGAAAATACCCCCACATTGTGCAATATGTTCATGATCCACCCTGTTTAGAATCTTAGAAAGGTTTAGATTGATCTTTAGAAATGACATCTACTTAATCTTGCTATAAGGGGGCATTCTACATAATAGCATGTATATCTTCACGGTGATGCCTAAAATTATTAGTTTCTCCTGCTGATTTTTCACTGCCTACATGCATGGTATTTATTTCAATAGGTTTTGCAGGATTCTCAATTGAAATCCGGGGAGAGGCAAGATTCTTTTGAAGGTCTGGTATTGTTACATTTGTAAATATTGTGTGTTGATTTGAGTATATCAATACATTATGTTTGTTACAGCTGAAGTGTTTTGCTGTATTACAGATGAGCCGTCTCAAAATGGAAGTTCAGCGCATGCGCCTCAAAATGGGGTACTTAATACACCTCATACAGTCGTTAACCAGACTATGTCTGTCGTGCCTATGTCTGTTGCTGGTCCTCTCGCAGCAGTTCCTGGTCCCACTACTAATTTAAATATAGGAATGGATTTCTGGGGAACTCCAGCTTCATCCACCGTTCCTGCAATGCATGGAAAGGTACCTTCTACTGCAGTTGCTGGAGGGATGGTTAATGCTGGGCCTAGAGATGGTGTTCATTCACAACCTTGGCTACAGGTTAACTTTGTCATCAGGTTATGTTATTTTGCTGCATCATTACTTTGCTAAATCTCTCATCTTTTCTGGCTAACTATTAGGATGAAAGGGAGCTTAAAAGACAAAGGCGGAAGCAGTCTAATAGGGAATCTGCACGTAGATCCAGGTTGCGAAAGCAGGTAATAGAGTTAGCCTTTTCCTACTACTGCCTCATAATTGACATGTATCAAATTAATGTTGGGGTTTGTGGTTTTCAGGCTGAATGTGATGAATTAGCTCAGCGTGCTGATGTTTTGAGTGAAGAAAATGCCTCTCTCCGTGCTGAACTAAGCCGGATCAAGAGTGAGCACGCGAAGGCACTTGCTGAGAATGCAGCCCTCAAGGTGATTTTGAAATCTTGTGTTAGGAGTCTCACATCGGACAATATATGACATGAACATGTGTTTATAAATGGGGGCAATCCTCCCCCCTTATAAACTGGTTTTGTAAGGTTGAGTTAGTCCCAACCATATTTTTTCAGATTGGTATCAAAACCTGAATTAAGATTTGGTGGACCACTTGCTATAAGGTTTCCATTATCGGGTCATCCACTATTTATTTCCATGCAGATGTCCAGTTCTAGGTGTAAGGGGTGTGTTCAAAGTTCTATATTGGATAATATATAACCTGAAAATGTGCTTATAAATGGGGCAATCCCCATCCTACAAGCCGATTTTGGCATGAACATGTTCTTATGTTTTGGTATCTCGATATTGTCTTTTCCGCATACCATTTATATCTAAAAATATTTCAACCCCGATTCAGATAAGGGTCAACAAGGTCTGGTGGACCAAGTGACCATTTCACTTTCAATTTGCATTGCATTCCCAAATTCTTTAAAAGATTTATGCAAATACTAAACCTGCTACCTGATACAAAGATATAATGGTTTTACAGGCGAAACAGGGGGAGATACCGAGGAACGAGGATATCGTGCCGGGCCAGAATGATCAGCATGTGGAGCATGTGGGTGGAGGAGACACTAAACAAAGTGGTTAGAGTTAGACAGAGGCTGTGCAGGGTGTTCATTAGAATCTAGCTTCCTTCTTGATGTTGCTTTTCAGGAAGATAACCTAACCAAATAGCAACAAGTTATTGTTTTTTGAATAGCATCTAGTTAAAATTATATCAAAGTCGATCGATCATATGTAATATTAGGACCGGTTTATCCTATATGGTCCCTCATTCTAAATTTATCTTGCTTTTGACAGCAAAACCCAACCTGTATTGTAGGTTCATGCCTTATCTGCTGCTTCAAATGTTAGTGTTGCGGTAGGTGATAAGGTTTAAAGGGACCCGAGTATTGTCCATTATATGGATTGTGGTGCTTCAGGTAAAACAATTCATCAAACAAAAAATAATATTAGTCAAATTGGTTTAAAACTTAAATTAAATATATCAATTTTCTATAATCAAGTTTTATTTATGAGATTCAAGATAGTATATGAAATTGTATGAGATTTTTATTTAAGACTCTTGGGACCATTGAGATTGACAACAGACAAATGATCGCGACCACTAAGAGATTAATATCTATTTAAAATTTTAAGAGATCAAATATATACTTTATCTTTTGGTCTATTCTTAATAATTGTGAGATGTATTACTCACTTAAAACGTTTTAGGTGTTAGGTCATGCTTAATAAAGATGACATAACCATCTAACTTATTATGTAGTAGCAATAATACAAAATAATCATTCAATGGTGATTTAATTATCTTCTTGGTTTTCTGACTCGTTTTTAAAGTTCAAGTTGATTCTTTATTTTCAAAAGGGTCACTTTGATCTAGGCATGACAACGGGTCGGGGATGGTTTTCACGTCCCCAAACCCGAATCCCCAATCAACTTCTGTTTCTCGCCCCAATCTTAAATGGAGATGGAGAATTAAAATCCAAACCCGTTCTAAACGGGTTTGGGTATCCCCGTCCCGCCACCGTCCATTTAGTAAAATTAATTTTTAAAATAAAAGTATTTACTTTTTCAAAAATCAAATTACATTATAAAACAAAACAATCTCAAAAAATGTCATACATACATTTCAAATATTTTAAAGGGATAATAGCTATTTCCCCCCTGCCATATTAGCGAGGTTTGAAAAACACCCCTGTAAAAAAAAAAATTTAGATTCCCTCCCTAACATATTCAGATTCCTACAAATTGGTCCCTCCCCCCATCCAGTCACCAGAATCTGAATTTTTTTAATAATTTTTTGAGTTATTTTAATTAGTGACATGGAATAGTTGATGAGTTGGCACAGTAATTGAAGGTAGCTGCGGTAAAAAAATTTCATGAGTTCACAACCCTCAATCCTCAATCCCAAACCGAAAACCCTAAAACAAATTAGGTTATTGTTGAAAGTATTTGTGGGTAAATATTTTCTGTAATATATCGTATCCACAGGGATTGGTTAATATCACTGCCGTTCTATAGTTGTTTATTTTGAGTTAGGAAATTTGGTTTGGTTTGTTTTATACTTCTACTAATATCAAAAGCAAATAATAAAATAAAAGCAAGTAAAAGACTTTGTGTTAACAATTAGAGAAATATGTTGAGCCTTTAGGGTTCATCAACCTAATCCTATACAGTTATCAATTAATTCACAATAGAACAATCCGTTGAATTATTATCTTCACTTATCCTCAAATAAGATTCCATGTCTGCAAATCAAATTAGATAAACTTTTACCGGTATGAGATTCGATCTCTCCAAATATCAATATCGATAATAGTAATTAAGAACGATAATTATGAAAACCCAATCACAATTCCATCTCTGCGAATTGGTATTGAATCAATATAGTAACCTAGGGCAAAAGTTAAATCCTTTCTTTCGATCAAAGATTCAACAATGATGTAAATTAAAAGCAAGGTTTCTTATTGATAATAAATTCAAACAATTGTTCACAGGAATTAATCAATGGTAATGTATATTCATAGGTTAACTACTACCTTAGACTCAACAAGGGGGATTTAGCTCTCCATAGACATGAAGAACACACAATAATCAATGGAGGAATTCATCTTCATCAATGGAATGCCTTCAATTGGTAAAGAATCCACCTTCAATTGTTGTTCTCAGCTTCAGAATCAGATAGATCTCCTAATTTCGCTCCAACAAAGTATATCCCACCACTTGGAAAACTAGGGCTTTAAAACAGAACTTTTGGGCTTTTAACGCCGAGGCCGCGGCGCGGCAACGGGCTGGCGCGGCGCGCCCCTCAAACAGAGATATTTTCGCGGCGCGAGGAAGAACTCTCGCGGCGCGACCTTTGCAGAAACCAACTTTTTCCTTTGCCTTTGAGACTTCAAGCTCTCTATCCTCCTCATGTTCTTCTTAAGTTCCAATTTAGCTCAAAACCTGCAACAATAACACCCACAAGTGATTCGATTTGCTTTATACATGAACTAAACTTATTCAGTTCAATTCTTCATAAAAACCTATGGATTCATCACATTTTGCATTGGTTTGGAGACTAAATCACTTCTATTAACACATAAATTTACCATTAATTTACTCCTAACAAACTCTCCCCAACTTAGAGTTTTGTTTGTCCCTAAACAAAATTACTTACCTCCAGTAAAGTTTACCGACAATCAAGCAACAAGTTTTTCAAAAAGTTTTTCTCAAGTGGTTCAATCCAGTAACCAAGTCAAATACTCTTCTTCTACCTGCAAACTCAGAACATCCACATGAAACAAACGTTGAAAGCAAATTACCTCCAGAAGTTCAAAACACTACACAATTGTAATTGAATCAGCACTAATCACTCTCATCAAAAAGTATGAT
The DNA here is from genome assembly GCF_029867415.1 of Vicia villosa. Classification (NCBI taxonomy): domain Eukaryota; kingdom Viridiplantae; phylum Streptophyta; class Magnoliopsida; order Fabales; family Fabaceae; genus Vicia; species Vicia villosa. Next base: position 72,750,276 of record NC_081180.1, on the reverse strand, counting down.
GAATAAAAGAGGGGTTAAACACTCATCCAAACAATTAAATCAACAAAGATCCATATCATACGTTCACCAAATTGCTCGCATCAAGTCTTGTGGAATCTGAGAATCAGAAGGTCTTTCTATGGTTGTAATGTGGTTTAGATTCAAAGAAAAGAAGATAATCAAGGGTTGTTCCTAATACAGGGAAGCATCCAATTCATAACTTATTTCTTTTTCTCTAAAACTCTAATTCCTTTACCTGTCCATCTTTTTTCATTCATAGCTTGGTTTTTCTTTTTCATCTCTTTTTTTTTTCAACATCCGTTATATTCAAACGGTGTTCATTTTTCCAAAATTTTTTTCAAACTACGACTTCTTTTATCTTTCACCAATTACCACATGTACTTACTCCTCTTTTGAATGTGACTCTCCCCAACTTGGAGATCAACCTGTATTTAGATTATATGAATGCTCCCCTACTTTCTAACAAAGGTCAAAGAGACAACACATCACCAAATTTTATGGTTGATGGTCCAAAACCAAAAAAAAATTATTGAGATCAAAACTCACCAGATATTTTCCTTGGTGTATATTATAATGCTTATCTTGACCTCAGGCTCAAAGAATGGTTAGCAAAGGGTCACACTCTCACAGAAGAAAATGAATTGTACATTAGAATAGGCTAAAAGAGCTCTCAGATTCAAACAATTGCCTAAATCACTTCCACAGATTTCCACAGACGATGCAACAACCGGTTTAGCATGATACAAACAAGTCAAAACAATTGATGGTCTCCTGCATATAGTAAACAATGGACAGCTTTCCTCACAATGGTTAAGGCTAAGCTGATCCAACAAACGATGTACCATAAAGAACTTCTGTTAAGAATTTACTAACAACCTACATTTCATGCACACATTAAGAGTTTGAGTTCAAAAATTCATACCTGCTTTGTTACTTATTTGAAAAAGAAAGTGAAACTGAAAAAGTTTGAACATTCACTGCCTACCACTTTCATACATGTTGCTTCATTGTTGATACTTCGCTTGAGATTCTCGCTTTGTTATGGGACTACTCATTCTAAACTGGGGACAAATAACAAACATAAAAGCAAAAAAATTTCACAATGCAAAAGAGTAAATCCACCCCCAAACTTGAACTAAACATTGACCTCAATGTTTCGTAGCAAGCCCGAGAGGATTGACTCACAGAGGGTATTGCAATATCAATTGCCTCTTCCTAGCTTTCACCAGAAAGGTTCCCTTATTATTTCCTGAAATAAAAGTTAAACAAAACAAAACATTAGAAGTGTGGGTTACCTCCCACAAAGTGCTTCGTTTAACGTCGCATGGCTCGACGGTTCATGCTTTCAAGGAACTAAAAATTGTGCATGTTGCTCCACTCCCCCAAAGAAATCTTTTAACCGTTTTCCATTAACGGTTCTCCTCTCTTTTGTCAGTGGATTCTCTACCATAATGGCACCGTGGTCGCATATATCTTTTACTATCAGTGGTCCAGACCGTTTTGTTGTTGCTTTACCCGAGAGACATCTTAGTTTTGAGTTGCACAGGAGTACCTCTTGTCCAACTTGGAAGTAGCTCGGAGGTTGATTTTTGTCTTCCTTGGTTGTTCCTTCAGTTGTATCGATTTGGAAGATATCACTCTTGTTCTTAAGATGCTTCTTGGCCTTGAACAGATTAAATTTTACCTCTTCATCTTGCACCCTTATTTTCATGATCCCTTCATCCAGATCAATCATCATTCGAGCGGTTTTCATGAATGGCCTTCCTAGAATCACAGGTACCTCATGATCTTCTTCCATGTCAACAACCACAAAGTCTACCGGGAAAAAGAATTTGTCTACTTTAATTAGCAGATCCTGAATCACTCCATAGGGTGAAGTGATAGACTTGTCGGCCAATTGTAAAGTCATACTAGTGGGCTTCATCACAATATTCCCTAACTCCTTGACAATGGATAAAGGGATTAGGTTGATGCTTGACCCCAGATCAATTAACCCATCGCCAGTGAAATTACCTCCAATATTTAATGGTAAGGTTACTCGCCCCGGATCGGATTCCTTTCTTGGAGTAGTTCTTTGGATTATAGCACTACATTGAGCATCAAGCACCACAGTTTCTTCATCTATGCATCCCTTTTTCTTTGTGAGCATTTTCTTCATAAATTTAGCATATTTGGGCATTTGCTCTAATGCTTCGGCAAATGGTATGTTTATATGGAGTTGCTTGAAGATGCTCATAAACCTGTTATATTGCCTGGCATTGTCTGACTTTGACGGAGCGTGGGGGTATGGTAGATGTTGGCTTGGTATCACAGGATCTACCTTCTTTGTCTTAGAACTTTTTCTTTTCTCTGTCATCCCTCTTTCTTTCTTGGTCTCATCTATTTCTCTTTCAGCATCTTTGCTCATGGTGCTCACTATGATTTCATTCTCCTCATCTTCCGCAGCCTGATTATTATCCTCTTTCTCGGTATCATTGATTTCCACTTCTTTCTCAGCACCTTTCTTACCGGTTCTAGTCGTCACTGCTTTACAATGCTCTTTAGGATTATCTTGAGTGTTGGCGGAGAATGTTGCATTTGATTGAGTAGTTGCAATTTGTTTAGCCAGTTGCCCTACTTGAGTTTCCAGATTTTTAATTGCAGCTTCCTGGTTCTTCTGATTTGTCATTGACATTTGCATGAATTGATTCATGGTCTCTTCCAACTTAGATTGTCCTCCTTGTTGTTGTGGCGGCGGTTGATTGTATGGTTGAAAAGTTTGTTGCTGGTACCCTTGATTGTTGGGTCTTTGTTGATACCCTTGGTTGCTATTCCTCGGAGGATAATTCTGTTGATATGGCTGATTTTGGTATTGATTCTGCCTTGGTCCTTGAGTGTTGTTCATGTAGTTTACTTCTTCTTCTAGGACTGGTGGACAGAATCCTGTTTGATGATTGCCCTTGCACAATTCACACTTCGCAACTTGATACGAATTAGATACCCCGTTCAGCTCCTTAAGTTGTTGTGGTAGTTTGGACATTTGTTGTGTCAAAATTTCCACTTGTGAAGTTAGCAATTTATTCTGAGCAAGTAGAGCATCACTGTTGTTCAGCTCCAACAATCCGGGTTTCTTATCTCTTACCGTTCGATCATGATTGCCTTGACGATCATTTAGAGCCATTCGCTCTATTATTTGAGTAGCTTCTTCAGGTGTTTTGGACATGAGAGAACCACCAGCTGTAGCGTCCAAAAGTGTCTTGTTTGTAGCTGTGAGACCGTTACGGAACATATGGATTTGGTCAACGTCTGAAAAACCATGTCCTTTGCACTTTCTCAACATAGCTTTATACCTTTCCCATGCTTCATTCAAAGATTCATTACTACCTTGAGAAAATACTGCTATTGCTGTTTTTGCTTCGAAGAATCGGTTTTGAGAGTAAAACCTTTCCAGAAATTTTTCTTCCAATGTGTTCCAATTTGTCATCACTACCTCGGGTTGATCCAGATACCAATCTTTTGCCTTAGATAGCAAAGAGTGTGGGAACAACCTCTTAAATAATGCTTCCTCATCAGCTTGAGCGACACCCGTAGTACCCGCTAACTCATAGAATCGAGTAAGATGCGTGTACGGGTCTTCATGGTCCAATCCGGCGAAAGGACTTGCACAAATCAATTGTATGATACCGGTCTTCAGTTCTGTCGGTCGCCCGTTGGCGGCAGTTCTAGCGAACTGAGGATTGAGTCTTGGACTATTAGCACATGGACCATTAGCAGCCATGTTGCCAACAGTAGGTTGTATTAAAACTTCCTGTTCTTCCTCCGTGAATAGTTCGTGAAAGAAGAATCCTTCTTGCGACTCGTCAATGGTTTCAAGTTGTTGTGACGATGTCGCGGTTGCGTTGTCTCTTGCTTTTGCTATGTTTGCTCTTCTTCGTGCTTTGCTATTTAACCTCCTAGCGGTCCTTTCGATCTCGGGATCAAAAAGAAGTTGATCGCTAGAAACTTTGCTGCGCATACACAATCTTCTGCAAAAACTAGCAAACACGTGAAACAACCAAATAAAAATTAAAACTCAAAATAAGAACTATTGCAATGCGTGCAATATTGACACCAATCCCCGGCAACGGCGCCAATTTGTTGAAAGTATTTGTGGGTAAATATTTTCTGTAATATATCGTATCCACAGGGATTGGTTAATATCACTGCCGTTCTATAGTTGTTTATTTTGAGTTAGGAAATTTGGTTTGGTTTGTTTTATACTTCTACTAATATCAAAAGCAAATAATAAAATAAAAGCAAGTAAAAGACTTTGTGTTAACAATTAGAGAAATATGTTGAGCCTTTAGGGTTCATCAACCTAATCCTATACAGTTATCAATTAATTCACAATAGAACAATCCGTTGAATTATTATCTTCACTTATCCTCAAATAAGATTCCATGTCTGCAAATCAAATTAGATAAACTTTTACCGGTATGAGATTCGATCTCTCCAAATATCAATATCGATAATAGTAATTAAGAACGATAATTATGAAAACCCAATCACAATTCCATCTCTGCGAATTGGTATTGAATCAATATAGTAACCTAGGGCAAAAGTTAAATCCTTTCTTTCGATCAAAGATTCAACAATGATGTAAATTAAAAGCAAGGTTTCTTATTGATAATAAATTCAAACAATTGTTCACAGGAATTAATCAATGGTAATGTATATTCATAGGTTAACTACTACCTTAGACTCAACAAGGGGGATTTAGCTCTCCATAGACATGAAGAACACACAATAATCAATGGAGGAATTCATCTTCATCAATGGAATGCCTTCAATTGGTAAAGAATCCACCTTCAATTGTTGTTCTCAGCTTCAGAATCAGATAGATCTCCTAATTTTGCTCCAACAAAGTATATCCCACCACTTGGAAAACTAGGGCTTTAAAACAGAACTTTTGGGCTTTTAACGCCGAGGCCGCGGCGCGGCAACGGGCTGGCGCGGCGCGCCCCTCAAACAGAGATATTTTCGCGGCGCGAGGAAGAACTCTCGCGGCGCGACCTTTGCAGAAACCAACTTTTTCCTTTGCCTTTGAGACTTCAAGCTCTCTATCCTCCTCATGTTCTTCTTAAGTTCCAATTTAGCTCAAAACCTGCAACAATAACACCCACAAGTGATTCGATTTGCTTTATACATGAACTAAACTTATTCAGTTCAATTCTTCATAAAAACCTATGGATTCATCACATTTTGCATTGGTTTGGAGACTAAATCACTTCTATTAACACATAAATTTACCATTAATTTACTCCTAACAGTTATCTTCTTCTTCTCCCTTCTTCAACAGCAGCCCGAGAAAGTCATCTTCTTCTTCTCATAAGAAAGCTCGATCATCTTCTTCTTTCTACAAGCAAAACCCTCGTTCTTCCTTTGTCGTATTCCCGCTGTTGCGTTCTCATCTTCGTCTTCATGGAAGAAAGCTCAAACACAAGCATCCTCTCTAATGGAAGAACAAGACCCAAATGTGGACACGATCTCCCAATGAAAATGTTTATTTCCAAATCCAAAGCAAATCCAGGGAGAAAATACTGGAAGTGCAAGCACTGGGGGGGTTAGATTCATTAGCTTTCCAATTTTCTATTTCTTCTACTTATTCTGATTTCCAGCTATTTGGAACATAACTGTATTATGTGTTTGCAGAAAGAGGAGGATTGCGAGCTGTTTCTATGGGATGATGAGTATTTTGGAGTGGACGTTTCAAAGGAAGATCGTTTGGTCTGTACGTGCGAGACTGTGGCTCACCAGATTAAGATGCTCACGAAGGAGATCGAAGAATTGAAGATTACTATTGACAACACTAGAAAAGTAGTGAAATTTGTGATATCAATAGTTGCTTGTTACTGTGTGTTTTATGGTATAGGCTTAGGTAGAATGTAAGAATTTATGTTATAGGCTTAGGAAGAATGTAAGAAACATGATTTCATGAATGTCGTGTAACTCAAATTTCTAATGTGAATCAATGTTGCTCAATTATATGTAACAGACCATATTCAATTGTTATTTCAGATTGTTGTGAATCAATGTTGCTCAATTATGTGCCAAATTTACATGCCAAGGTTTATGTGCCAAATTTATCTGCCATAACAGAATGCTTAATAACAGATATCTAATACTTTGATACCATAACACCAGACTGCCATATAAATGCCTTTATTGTGATATCCAATATTGAAAATGCCATAACAGAATCCTTATAACACCAGCTGCTATGATACAATTAAATGCCATAATACAATTTCTTATTGCAGACCAAAACAAATAGAATATTGATAACAAAATGCTCATAACAGAATGCTCATACCACTATAATACTGATAACAGTTGCATTACAATGATCAATAACATGATCATTATATGTTCATTACAAAAAGAGGCATAGAACCAACACATGATCATTACATGTTCATTACAAAAAGAGGCTTAGAAACCACTTGTTCATTACAGCATCAGAAACAATTGAACCACATGTTCATTACAAAAAGAGGTTTAGAAACCTTACAACATCTATTACATATTCATTGCAAACAGTCACCAAAAACAATGAATTCCCCTAATGCCATAAAGTTACAAATAAACTACTGAGTCATTCTTCTTGCAATGTCCTTCCATTTTTCATCCGCATCATCAAGTACCAATGGTGTATCTGAAGTTGAGCCAGGCCCACTAATTTGCCTTGAATTCTTCAAAATCTTAATCCTTTCACTAACCCTCTTCCTCTTAGGCTTGTGAACAGATGCTTTTTTCTTTTTTTTTTTGCAACAGATGCAGTAGATTTAGGTTGATCAGCTGCTATGGTTGTTGTTTCAGTTTGACCATGTGATGCAGGAGCAAGATTGACTGTTGCAGCTTGAACATCTGTAGAGGGTGTGGGATTGCAGACTTGTGATAATTCTTCTTGTTGCAGCATAGCTTCAATTGCAGCATCTATGTCAGGATCATCATAAGTATCAGTAGGTGCAGCTTCCTCATTTCCAATAGGTGCAGCCTCCTCATTTCCAGTAGGTGCAGCTTCCTCATTTCCATTAGGTGCAACTTCATCATTTTCAGCAGGGAGATCTTCCTCATTTCCAGCAGGTGCAGCTTTGGCTCTTGGTGCCTTTCTCTGAAAATCATGCAATGTATTATAAGCAACCAGCTATAAATAACAAGCTATTAAATTGAATAAATGTATTAAGTTGTTTACCTTTCTCTTTAGTGCATTAGGGTTTTGTTCCTTGCTTTTGCATTTCCTTGAGTTATGCCCAAACTGATCACACTTTGTGCATCTATATGAAATACCAGGCCTTCTCATTCTTGAACCAGACTCATCTTGTTCCCTATACCTTAACTTCTTTGGCCTACCAGGTCCTTTCTTAAACATAGGTGGCAACATATCTTCCACATCTACTGATGGCCACATGTCCATCCCATTGATGGGGCTCACATTATGTTCATAACACTTTTGATATGCCTCTCTAGTATAGCACTCATCTACATATGACTCTGGATTCAAACTTTGATAACTCATGGCAGACACAGCATGCATACATGGTATACCCACTAGTTCCCAAAAACAACATGAACATGTTTTTTTCCCAAGATCAACTATAAACTGTTTACCATTGAATGGGTGATGCACCTGCCAGATGTCACCCATACTCCAAGTAGGGAGCCATTGACCACTCATTGAGACTTCCTTGTCTAGCCTCTTCCTAGGCATTGGCATAATATTGTGATTCCACTTACTTAGCTTTTCTAAATTATTAACAATCCTATTCATCAAGTAGTTTCTAATCCACTCACACATTGTGAGGATAGGTTTGTCCCTAACTTGCAAGATTGTACTGTTAAGTGACTCACTTAAATTGTTCATCAATACATCACACTTTGGATAAAAAGAGAAAGAATGCTTACACCACAATCTGGTTGGAACACCCATAAGCCATTCCCATGCCTTCTTGTCAAGGGCCTTCAACTCATTCATCTTTTTCTCCCAAGCTTGAAAATATGTTGCTTTAGCAGCTCCCATTAAGAGATCCCTAATTGCTGCACCACCACCAAACTTTTTCTTAAAATTTGCATAGAGATGTCTAAGACAAATTCTATGCTCAATCTGCTCAAACATTTCTTCAAACACTGCTACAAGTCCCTGTAAGTAGTGGATTAGTCAGGAAAAGGAAAGAACAATATACAACAAGTAAGAAAATAAAGTTGTATAAAAGAGCAAACCTTTTGTTGATCTGATATAAACACATATTTCCTCTCTACACCAACATCTTCCATAAGTAATTGCAGGAACCACCTCCAGCTTTCTTTTGATTCAGTCTCTACAACTCCAAAAGCCAATGGATAATACTGGTCATTTGGATCTCTAGCCACAGCTACTAAGAGTTGACCTCCATACTTTGTTTTAAGATGGCATCCATCCACACCAATGAACGGCCTACAGCCATTAATGAATCCCTTCTTGCATCCATCCAAGCAAAAGTAAAACTTATCAAATCTTGGTTGAATAGTAGGCAGAGGCCTCTCCACATCAATCTTGATAGTATTCCCAGGACATTGTTTTTTAAGCTCTGCTGCATACCTCCATAACATAGTGTATTGCCTAGTTGCATCTCCTTCAACTATTTCTTCAGCCAAGCATTGTGCTCTCCATGCTTTGCCTTTAGTGATACCCACAGCATATTTCATTCTCATTTCAGACATTATTTCAGACACTTTTACCTTTCCCATGGACTTCCTTTTTTCCACCACTAGCTTTGATACCCACTTTGAGTTGGCTGATTTGTTATTTAAAACCCTAGCACAACTATGTGACCCCACCCATGTTTTTAGTTGGTAAGTGTGTCTGTCACCAACTTTACTACACAAAGCCAAAAAACCACATTTGCCCTTACACTCCACCCTAACCCTATAGTTTTCATTTTTTACAAACCTTATCTCTCTTCCATTAAGAACAAACCATTCCCTAATAGCATCTTTGAACTCCACCAAAGAATTAAATTCCATTCCTAACTTGAATTTGAAGTCTTTATTCATCAACTCACTTCTAAACTTTTCATATTTTGGATTCTTTTCATCACCACTTTCATCGGGATCAGAACTGTCCAATTCCTCACTACAATAATCAACATCATCTCTTGGGATATTAGTGGGGATCTTGCTTGAGGTACAACCAAACAGTTTAGATGGAACAGATACCTTGACTTTGGGTGATTGTTCAGTCATCTTGCTTTTCTTGCTAGCACATCTCTTGTAAGCAACTGATTTGCCATTCCCCTCAAGCCTTCTACCTTATGTGGATTTCTCTAATTCCACTTCAACATAATCAGCATCAACTTCAGGGGCTGCTTGTTCTTCCTCGTAACCTTCATTTTCTACTGTTCCCCTCTCTTCTTCACTATCATCAAACAATTTTCCTTCAATATCACTGTCATCACTGCTGCTACTGCTGTCATCATTTTCTTGCATAGGGTTACAACCAGATGGCACAGAAACCTTGCTTACAGTATCCACAACATTGTGTTCAACCCATATATGACCATCGACGTTATTATTGATACAATGTATGGCAATTTCCATAGCTTCTTTGTCATCAGTGACATGGAAGTAACTATCATCAACACCGGGGATCTTCCTCCACAGTCTAAAACCAACATTACCCCAGTCTTTAACTAAACTAAAAGCTTCAAAGTAGCTCCAAGTATCCGGGTCTTGTTCGTGAACAGTAGTTTCGTCCCCACCCTTGTAGAAGATGAACCTTTTTTCACGCACAAATTGACCCCCATGGTGAAATACGACACTGATGGTGGACATTTCTGAAATTTAATATAAACAACTCGCATTAGGGGACCACAAAATTGGATTGGGACCACAAGAGAAGTAAAAAATGTTCAGAACAACTCAATCTTTTAACGCACAAAAAAACAACGTTTATACATGACATACCTTTCAAAACTCAATGCGAGGAAGAGCGTTTGTGCCTTGCTTCAAAAATTGATTTGCAGGTGGTTGATTTTGGTGATGAACATCTGGGTTTAACGTTAACAAGATAGGAAATTTGTGGTTGATTTTGCTTCAAATAATGTTTTAGGGTTTTCGGTTTGGGATTGAGGGTTGTGAACTCATGAAAAGTTTTTACCGCAGCTACCTTCAATTACTGTGCCAACTCATCATCTATTCCATGTCACTAATTAAAATAACTCAAAAAATTATTAAAAAAATTCAGATTCTGGTGACTGGATGGGGGGAGGGACCAATTTGTAGGAATCTGAATATGTTAGGGAGGGAATCTAAATTTTTTTTTTACAGGGGTGTTTTTCAAACCTCGCTAATATGGCAGGGGGGAAAATAGCTATTATCCCTATTTTAAAAAATAAATACAAATCAAATTATTAAAACATCAGCCACATATTTAATAATATAAATTATGAAATATAAATAATACTAATGTACATAATGAAATAAACGGGTCGGGTTTGGGGTGGGTACTAGTGTCTCCATTATCCGACTCGTCCCCATATTTTATAATGGGGAAAAACCCAAATCCAAATCCAGTCAAAACGGGTTTTTCCCGTCAACTTTGGAGCGGGTTCGGGTGAATACCCGCAGATATGAGTTTTGTTGTCATGCCTACTTTGATCTTTTTAACTTTTGTTTGTTTGTTGAAAAAACAATTTGGTTTGATAAATATTCTCATCGGCTTTAGTGACACTATAACGTTAAGATCATGGATGAATATTATATAACATATTATTATCAGGTCTTGCACAATCTCCATGAAGTATGAACAATAACCAGAAAGTATGCAGAGAAAAATTAAGAGGAAGGAGATGAAAAGAGTTTTCATTCTCCGAATACTGTTACACTCTCTATGATCGTTATCTACAAAAGACTTTGCTAACTATTATTTATTCAATGTCTAAAGCCTATTTTCCTTATTTACATTCTAGACCTCTAGTGTCCATGAATCAGACCAATAGCTGGTTAACTACCTCAATATTTAATAAAAAGATTCCAAGGCCCAACAGAGTATCAAACACACAACCTGCACTTCATATACTAGGGCTTCAACCGCTTGGTCATTAATATTTCTTTGTTTAAAATGAGATAATTTATATATATTTGATATCGGTAAATATATACTTTAATAAGAAATAAAACCTTATGTATAAATATACAATATTATATAAATAAGTAATAGTACACTATTTTGTTTATATATATATATATATATATATATATATATATATATATATATATATATATATATATATATATATATATATATATATATATATATATATATATATATATATATATATATATATATATATATATATATATATATATATATATATATATATATATATATATATATAATATTTTAGTTAAAACTAATATATTAATATATAATATTATTTTTAAATAAATTATAATATAGCATACATGCTATATTTATAAATATAAGTATTAAATTTAAATATATTAAGATATTGTATAGATCAATTATATTTTGGATTAGTTATTATTAAGTTTAATATGTTTAAATTTTATATGCACATGTTTTATTATTTTGATTTTTTAAAGAGACCGGGTCAACAATCATGAGGGTTAACTAGTGACCCGCTGGTTCGATCACTAACCCAGTGTTCCAATGCATTGACCGGGTCAATCACCAGTCTGAGTTTTAAAAGACCAATTCAATGACATGCCATCTTCAAGATTGCCTGTGTTGACTGCATTTGCTGCAGAATTGAAAGTAGCAGTCAATTTTGTAAGAACAAGATTTGTTCTGATTAATTATCTTAGTTTTGATGATAACAATAATATGAATTTTGCTTAAGATAATATGGTACTCTAATCCAATGCAATTTCCCTTTCAGGAAATATATATAAAGAGTACGCATAATTCAGCGTTCAGAAGCTTTGTCTCAAATGGTTCAGCATGCAACATCAGAACATGGTCTGGCAAGACATCAGAAGATGGTCGAAGCAGAATCAGAACATGGGTCTATGGAAGCATCAGAAGAACATGAGATCAGAAGCACTGAAGCTCAGAAGATGGTATCACGCTCAGAAGCACTTCAAGGTCAGAAGATCAGAAGATGCTATGCACCAAGCTGTTTGACTCTGATGATATTCAAACGTTGTATTCACAAACATCAGATCAGAAGAAAGTACAAGTGGCAAGCTACGCTGACTGACAAAAGGAACGTTAAAAGCTATTAAAGGCTACGTCAGTAGACACAGCGTGAACAAGGCTCGAGGTAGTTGACAAAAGCGTATAACATTAAATGCGATGCTGTACGGAACACGCAAAGCATTAAATGCATTCAACGGTCATCTTCTCCAACGCCTATAAATATGAAGTTCTGATGAGAAGCAAGGTTAACGATTCTGCACCAAAACAACTTATATCAAACTTGCTGAAACGCTGTTCAAATCTAAACTCAGAATCTTCATCTTCATCAAAGCTCACTACATTGCTGTTGTAATATATTAGTGAGATTAAGCCTAAACGATTAAGAGAAATATCACAGTTGTGATTATCGCTTTTAAGAAGCATTTGTAATACTCTTAGAATTACATTAAGTTGTAAGGAACTAGAGTGATCGTGTTGATCAGAATACTCTAGGAAGTCTTAGGAGTGAACTAAGCAGCTGTAACTAGAGTGATCGTGTTGATCAGTAGACTCTAGAAAAGTCTTAGAGGGTATCTAAGCAGTTGTTCCTGGAGTGATCAGTGTGTGATCAGAAGACTCTGGAAGACTTAGTTGCTGACTAAGTGGAAAACCATTGTAATCCGTGCGATTAGTGGATTAAATCCTCAGTTGAGGTAAATCATCTCTGCGGGGGTGGACTGGAGTAGTTTAGTTAACAACGAACCAGGATAAAAATAACTGTGCAATTTATTTTTATCTGTCAAGTTTTTTTAAAGCTACACTTATTCAAACCCCCCTTTCTAAGTGTTTTTCTATCCTTCAATTGGCATCAGAGCGCCGGTTCTAAGGTGCAAGCACTTAACCGTGTTTAGAAAAGATTCAGGAAGAGAAAAACGCTTCTGTAAAAGATGGTTGATGAAAGTGAAAAGACTACATCTACATCTGGCTCTGCTGAGCAATACAACGGTAACAATGGTTATACTAGACCGCCGGTATTTGATGGTGAAAACTTTGAATACTGGAAAGATAAACTGGAAAGTTACTTTCTGGGTCTAGATGGTGATCTATGGGATCTTCTGATGGATGGTTACAAACATCCTGTAAATGCCAGAGGCGTAAAGCTGACAAGGCAAGAAATGAATGATGATCAGAAAAAGCTTTTCAGGAATCATCATAAATGCAGAACTGTTTTGCTGAATGCTATCTCTCATGCTGAGTATGAGAAGATATCTAACAGGGAAACGGCCTATGACATATATGAGTCCTTGAAAATGACTCATGAAGGAAATGCTCAAGTCAAGGAGACTAAAGCTCTAGCTTTAATCCAGAAGTATGAAGCCTTCAAGATGGAGGATGATGAAGACATTGAAAAGATGTTTTCAAGATTTCAAACTCTTACTGCTGGATTGAGAGTTCTTGACAAGGGATACACCAAGGCTGATCATGTAAAGAAGATCATCAGAAGCTTACCCAGAAGATGGGGTCCTATGGTGACTGCATTCAAGATTGCAAAGAATCTGAATGAAGTTTCTCTGGAAGAGCTCATCAGTGCCTTGAGAAGTCATGAAATAGAGCTGGACGCAAATGAGTCTCAAAAGAAAGGTAAGTCTATTGCATTAAAATCTAATATCAAGAAATGCACTAACGCTTTTCAGGCTAGAGAAGAAGATCCTGAAGAATCAGAATCTGAAGAAGAAGATGAACTGTCCCTGATCTCCAGAAGGCTAAATCAACTCTGGAAGACCAAGCAAAGGAAGTTCAGAAGCTTCAGAAGTTCAAAGAAATTTGAACGTGGAGAATCTTCTGATGATAGAAGATTTGACAAGAAGAAGGTCATGTGCTATGAATGCAATGAGCCTGGACACTACAAGAATGAATGTCCAAATCTTCAGAAGGAAAATTCCAAGAAGAAGTTTCATAAGAAGAAAAGTCTTATGGCAACCTGGGATGAGTCAGAAGATGATTCAGACTCTGAAGATGAGCAGGCCAACTGTGCGCTGATGGCGACAGAAGATGACGGATCAGAATCTACATCAGAATCAGATTCTGAAGAGGTATTTTCTGAACTTACTAGAGATGAGTTAGTTTCCGGTCTAACTGAACTACTGGAACTCAAGTCTCAGATTAGTCTCAAATACAAAAAGCTGAAAAAGCAATTTGAATTTGAAACAAAGAAGCTTGAGTTGGAGAATTCTAAATTAAAAGAAAAACTTTTAAAATTATCCAATAATGTTGGATCTCCTTCTGATTCAGAAAAATCCATTCCCAGTCTAAACCATATTCTGAAAGAATATGATTTAAGTTTCAGGAAGTTCTTATCTAGAAGTATTGGCAGAAGTCAGCTAGCTTCTATGATATATGCTGTGTCTGGAAACAAAAGAGTAGGCATTGGTTTTGAGGGTGAAATCCCATACAAACTTGAACCTGTTAATGAAATGAAAATCATATACAAGTCATTGTATGATCAGTTCAAGTATGGCCACTCCCATGATATTAGGCACACTTCACATGCTCAAAGTTTTCACTTAACACACACCAAAAGGCATGTGACACAACCTAGGAAATATCATGAAACTCACATTAAGAATTATCATGCTGTTCCTCCTTCTGTTTACAATGTTAAACCTAAGTTCAATCAGAACTTGAGGAAGACTAACAAGAAAGGACCCAAGAAAATGTGGGTACCAAAGAAAAAGACTATTTCTTTTGCAGATTCTCTTGGTGACAAAGAAGATAAAAGTCAACATGACATGTCTCCTGGACTCAAGTTGATCTCAACACTTGAAGGGAAGAAAGATTGTCTTCCAAGTTCTGGTTCTTAAATCTGTTGAAGAAACTATGTTTGTAGGAATTCAGAAAAGAAAGTTTATTAGTCTTGGAACCATCTGTTTTGGTTGCCTCTAAAGCATTGATGTTTCATTCTTGATTATTCTGAATGCTCTAAATGCTACAGAACATACAACATTGAAACATTGATTGTGGACGAATCTATAAACATCTGTTTTGATGATAAACTTGTTTCTGATGAAACAAAGAGCTTAAGAATTTCTGCAGATACAATTTTGTCGTATCAGAAGCTGCAGAACAAAGAAGTGAATCTCCAGAAGCTGTGTATATCAGAAGTAATGGATCAGAAGATTATTCAGATCTATACCAACACACTTCAGAAGGAATGTTTCCAGAAGAGAAACTTGATCAGATCAGAAGCAGCGATCAGAATCTGAAGGCGTAAAGTCTATTCTGAAATCTACAGCTGTCATCTATTATCTGATGGTGAACACGTGTCTGTACGGTTAGTACAAAGCGTGCAGTTGAAAAGACGCCGACCTAGGTAACTGTATTAAATCATTTCATTTCATTTACTGTGTTCTCTCTCCTAATGTCATTTCTCATTAAATGCATAATGATTTCTTTTTTTTAAATCTTTTAAATAACCCGCTTCATCTTCATTCCCTCTTTTTTCTCTCTTTCTCTCTATTTTGTGCATTCACTTCGTTGCATCTCTCTTCAAACCCTAGTTCTCTGATTTGATCTCAAAGCATTACCATCATGAACTCTTTCTCTTGTTCATCTTCCTCAAAAGAGAGACCGACTTCTTCACAAATCCGTCTACGAAGTTTTAAAGATGCTCCTTTGAAAACTTGCTTGATACCCACGAAGGACTTGGAGGTTTTATGTGAAACTGCTGTGGACATCAACAACCTTAAAGCTAATGACTTTCAGTGTGATGCAAGAATCTTTGAGCAAGGATGGTCAAATTATCTTGATAGATTGGTTGGTCCAATTTATCCTGAACTTGTGAAGGATTTTTGGGTACACGCAACGGTTACACCAACTGCCATCATTTCATTTGTGCTAGGGCATGAAGTGGTTATCACTGAGAAGCTCATCAGGAAGCTGTACAATCTTGATGATGAAGAAGGTTGGTCTGGTCTTCAACCCAATACAGTTGACTGGACTCCAGTTGAAAAACTAATCTCTACGGTTTTTGGAATTGATTCTCATAACACAGGCACCTTAAGGCCTTTCTATAAAGTATGGGCTGAGATTATTCTGGGTTCTCTTCACCATAGAAAAAGGATGCTCTTCTCCTCCTACATCAGTCCGACTCACAAGTACACTCTTTTCTGCATTGGCAAAAAGATAGAGATCAACATCTCTCATATTCTGTTTGAGAATCTGAAAACATCTATCTTTGAATCAAGAGAAGATGAAAGGGCGAAGTACCCTCATATTCCAAGAACAACCATTCCTTTCGGAAGAATGATTTCAGACATTCTAGTTGAAAGCAAAGTTGTGGACTCTATCAGAAATCGCAATGCATCGCATTCTCTTGGAGTAATTCAAGGTCCCATCTTCAATGGTGTTGATTTGTTCAGACTGGAACTCATTAAGAATGTACCTTTCGTGTGCACAAGCTTTCCTGACATTCTGTCAAGAAGAATTGCTGTTGAAGGATTCATCTCCTTGTTTCATAAAGAACTTGATCATGTTATCAAGCTTTACTTGGAAGATTGTGTTAGGAAGCAATCAGACGTTGATCCTGCGTGGATCCGTGGCAGAGTACTCCCATCCAAAGATGAAATTCTGAAGAAGGATAAGAAGGAACGACAGGCAAGGCTAAAAAGAAAAGCACAAGAAGATGAGGCTGAGAGAGCCAAGAAGTTGAGGGTCACCTATGATCCTGACAAGGTGGACTCTAAAGAACGAAGAGATAAAAGGATCAGAGATTCCTTTCGCAGAACCAGATCTTCTTCTTCTTCTGTACAATTCTCCAGAAAGGTCTTTACTCCACCTCCTTCCGTCCCTAAACCATCTTTTCAATCACCTCCATCTGAACCAAAAGTAAACTTCACCTTACCAAATCCTTCTCCATCATCTTTCTCCTCTCCCATTCTAAACCCCACACCTTTAAGTATTCTTCCCCCAACTCCTTCTGATAAATCTCTCTCACCAATTCCCTTTACAAACACTCCATCCTCGTCTCAATCTATCATTTCTGATATTCCATCCTCATCAATCATTCTCTCAGATATCCCCTCTTCCTCATCTACCGTACCTCCAACTTCTATATCCCATCCCTTACCTACCGAAAAATCCGAACCTTACTGTCTTCTCTATCCTGACTACAAATTCACCTTCAATCCGCCTGAACCTGAACCCTATACCTACCTGGAACTTTTCAGACTTGAGGTGATTAGCAGTCTAGACCTTCTGAAGGATGCATTCCTAAATGGTCTGGATGATGTTTCTACAAGAAATCTCTGGAGAAGATTTCGCAAGGATTTTCAAGTAGAAGCAATGGGAGTACAGAAAAGACTAGTGGCTGCTGCCCCTGGTTACCCTGGTTACCTTCTGGAGGAAGATAATGGTATATACTACCATCCTCTCAGAAATTGTGTTGCTGCTGAGGAGAAGCCCTTTGTGGATGAATTGGAAGTATTAAGACTGGCTGCTGAAATGGAAGCAAATCCATGCAGGGATATGGTTATATTTATTCCTGACTATCTTGTTCTGCTAGGAGACTTCAAGACTCTCTTTGACTATCTGAGGGAAAACCCGTCTGAGAAAGATCCAAACTTGGTCATTCCAGAAGTTGTTGACCCACCAGTAGTTGAAGGTCCTTCTGCTCCCAGGAATCTAGCTGCCATTCTTCAGGCACTTGAGAATGGAGACTCGAAAATTCCTGCTGCAGAATATGGAGATGCTTCTATGCAAGAAGCAGATGCTGAAGATCATGTTGCTAAAACTGTCCCTGTTGAGGAAATTCCTGCAAATGATCTATCTATGGAAGCTGCAGATCAACATGCCATTCCTGTGGTTGAAAGCGGTGAAGCTTCTTCTGGTGAATTTTCTCGTCTTGCAAGGACTCTAGAAGAAATTCAGAAGAGACAGGATGAGCAAAGCTCACTCAATGATCAGTATAGCGCTTTCATGGTGAGGCAAGAAGGACACAACAATATGGTTCAAGAGATGCTGACCAAGATCTTGTCAAGACTAGGGCCATCTTAGATTGAGTCTGTGTTGTTTCTTTCTTCTCGTTGCATCTGTCTTTGTGCATCTGATCTTTCTTATCTTCATGTACTTCTGTACCTGCTGTTTGCACTTCAATGAAATCATCTTCTTTCTCCGTGTGTTTCATTTTATTTGTCGTTTTATGCATCTAATTCTTTTGAAATATTTCTTTTTGATGTTATGACAAAAAGGGGGAGAAGATAAATGATAAATGATTTGATTAAATCTATCAGTTGCTGGGTAAAGCTCCCACACATTCACTAACAAGAACTGCAAGTTCTATATGGTTTAAGTGTTTTGCAGGTATACTGAAGAGAATCTTCAAAGCAAACACAAGAAGCAAAACCATGGAAACTGAAGCAAGCTGAGTGCTGTCAAGCTTCAGAAATCAGAAGCAAGAAAGAAGAATGAATCAGAAGCATTGATAATAGAATTTGATCTATATTTGTCTATTTATTCTGACAAAATTCTATTTGCTCTGATACATATAATGTTATGGCTCTGATACATTATTTGCTCTGATACATTATTTCAGCCTATATGGCTCTGATTCATATAATGTGTTCAAACATACATTTTATGTTCTAACTCGTTCATGCTGACTTTTGTCGTTTAGTTTTTGTTCTGTAACATTTCAGGATGTAGAGATGCTCAGATGATGCTCTGGTACATTCAACAATGTTCTGATACAAATCTAGCATGAAGTGATGTTGGTAGAAATTCAAAGCTCTGAAGCTATCCGAGGGAAGCAGAAATCAGAAGCTGCGAATGTTCTAAAAGATCCAGAAAACTCAAGTTCTGAAGCTGTCCTGAATGGAAGCAGAAATCAGAAGCTGTGAATGTTCAGAAGATCAAAGAAATTCAAGTTCTGAAGCTTTCCTGAATGGAAGCAGAAATCAGAAGCTGTGAATGTTCAGAAGATCAAAGAAATTCAAGTTCTGAAGCTGTCCTAGATGGAAGCAGGAATCAGAAGCTGTGAGTGTTCTAAGGATCTAAAGAAATTCTAGTTCTGAAGCTGTCCAATGGAAGCAGAAGTCAGAAGCTAGGAATTTTCTAAAGACAGAAGCTTATATGATCGTCTCTACCGAAATAATCAGGGAAGTCTTTTATTAAAGTTCTTCGAGTATTTATTTCAGGGGGAGATTATTTATATCAGGGGGAGATTGTTAATCTCAGGGGGAGACATATTCATATGCTTATGCTATAGCTGTGTAATTTGTCTTTTGCCGTCTATTCTTTCTGATCGCAAATTCATATCATTTATATATGTTTTTGTCATCATCAAAAAGGGGGAGATTGTTAGAACAAGATTTGTTCTGATTAATTATCTTAGTTTTGATGATAACAATAATATGAATTTTGCTTAAGATAATATGGTACTCTAATCCAATGCAATTTCCCTTTCAGGAAATATATATAAAGAGTACGCATAATTCAGCGTTCAGAAGCTTTGTCTCAAATGGTTCAGCATGCAACATCAGAACATGGTCTGGCAAGACATCAGAAGATGGTCGAAGCAGAATCAGAACATGGGTCTATGGAAGCATCAGAAGAACATGAGATCAGAAGCACTGAAGCTCAGAAGATGGTATCACGCTCAGAAGCACTTCAAGGTCAGAAGATCAGAAGATGCTATGCACCAAGCTGTTTGACTCTGATGATATTCAAACGTTGTATTCACAAACATCAGATCAGAAGAAAGTACAAGTGGCAAGCTACGCTGACTGACAAAAGGAACGTTAAAAGCTATTAAAGGCTACGTCAGTAGACACAGCATGAACAAGGCTCGAGGTAGTTGACAAAAGCGTATAACATTAAATGCGATGCTGTACGGAACACGCAAAGCATTAAATGCATTCAACGGTCATCTTCTCCAACGCCTATAAATATGAAGTTCTGATGAGAAGCAAGGTTAACGATTCTGCACCAAAACAACTTATATCAAACTTGCTGAAACGCTGTTCAAATCTAAACTCAGAATCTTCATCTTCATCAAAGCTCACTACATTGCTGTTGTAATATATTAGTGAGATTAAGCCTAAACGATTAAGAGAAATATCACAGTTGTGATTATCGCTTTTAAGAAGCATTTGTAATACTCTTAGAATTACATTAAGTTGTAAGGAACTAGAGTGATTGTGTTGATCAGAATACTCTAGGAAGTCTTAGGAGTGAACTAAGCAGCTGTAACTAGAGTGATCGTGTTGATCAGTAGACTCTAGAAAAGTCTTAGAGGGTATCTAAGCAGTTGTTCCTGGAGTGATCAGTGTGTGATCAGAAGACTCTGGAAGACTTAGTTGCTGACTAAGTGGAAAACCATTGTAATCCGTGCGATTAGTGGATTAAATCCTCAGTTGAGGTAAATCATCTCTGCGGGGGTGGACTGGAGTAGTTTAGTTAACAACGAACCAGGATAAAAATAACTGTGCAATTTATTTTTATCTGTCAAGTTTTTTTAAAGCTACACTTATTCAAACCCCCCCTTTCTAAGTGTTTTTCTATCCTTCAAATTTGGCCTTTTTGTATCCAGGTGGATAATCATGGAGCTTGAAGCACTTGTCCTTGATATGACCAAGTCCACCATAATGAGAACACAAAGGTATATCTTTCTTTCCATTCTTGGACTTAGAACCATTAGAATCATGGATAGCATAAGCTAGGGTTTAAGTGTTATTAGTAGGGATAGCATTGAACATCATCTGTTTCTCTTCTTGAATCACAAGAGAGAACACACGACTAATTGAAGGCAAAGGATCCATGAGAAGGATCTGGCTGCGAATAGGTTTGAAGGTTTCATTCAATCCTAGCAAGAAGGTAATAACATACTCACGGTTGACGTGGTCAATCAAAGGAGATACACCGCTACACACACATTGATGAATTGGGCAAAATTCAGCTAGCTCTTCCTAGAGTCCTTTGATTTTGGAGTAGTATGCACCGGCATAGGGAGTTCCTTGAGTACACGTGATGAAATATTTACGAAGTTGAAACAACCGAGGGCTGTTATTATGAAGAAAACGTTCTAGAAGATCGTTCCATATCGCCGCCGCGGTAGATGCGTAAATGATGTTGGCAATGATTTCTTTTGAAACAAAATTCAAAATCCAAGACGCAACAACATTATCATTGCGCTTCCATAAATGAAACTGAGGTTCACCATCAGGAGGTTGCAAAATTGAACCATCAACAAATCCGATCTTGTTCTTTGCACGGAGAGCTATAAGCATGGCGCGGCGCCACTACGGGTAATTCTCTTCTGTCAAGAGGTGTGAAACCAAAACCAGACCAGGATGATCAGAATGATGAATGAAAAAAGAATTTTGCTGTTGATCTTCCATGATGAAGTGAATGAAAACGATGGAGATTGCGAAGCAAGAATGAAATGCGCAAATGGAAATCAAATCTTGTGGATTCAAGATTTGAAGAAAAAAGCTACTGATACCATATTAGGTCTTGCTCAATCTACATGAAGTATGAATAATAACTAGAAAGTATGTAGAGAAAAATGAAGAGGAAGAAGAGTAAAAAAATTTTCATTCTCCAAATTTTGTTACACTCTCTATGATCGTTATCTACAAAAGGTTTTGCTAGCTATTATTTATACAATGTGTAAAGCTCATTTTCCTTATTTAAATTATAAACCTATAGTGTTAATGATTTACTTTCTACACCTCTAAAAGATATATGGATCCAAAACTTTTCGATGCAGTGATGTTGATCTTCAGTACGGTGAAGTAGGGGTTCATATATAAGGTTAGCACTTTAACACCAAAGCCAGTGAGATTAAAGAGGTAAAACTTTACAAGAGTGAATGAAAAATACATGTTATGATGCGTAGACGAGCTTATATATGATGGGAAATTAAAACTACCCGCGATTGGCGTGTCATAGAATACAGGACATTGTGAGATTGGGTTTGATGGCTGATGATGAGCAAATAACTATGATCTGGTGAGCGGATATTTGGCGATGGTCCGTCTATCCATCATTCTCATGAGAAGATATTTTGGATTTGGCATTTGGCGTTGGATCGGGCTTGCAGAGCCATATGGTCAGGCTGGAACAATTGCCCCAAAGTCTTTATTATCATGCATGAAGCTAGAATTATGTTGAAAGCTTTGAGACCAACCACAAGACTGTTCTTCTTTGCCATTTCAAAATACTCGGGCATGTGTTTAACTTGGAGACACGATTGAAGATGTGTTTAATGGAAGTAGATGACCTCGGGAATAGACACATTAAATTTTTGTCTTTTAACTAAAACAATATACAGTGTAAGTCCTCCACCTGACCTCCATGTTTTAGGGGATAAAAGTGATGTCTTTAGAGCACTATAGTGTCGTAACAAAATCGAGGTCAGATCTAGAAGTTAGTTGTGCTTGTGCGTTTTCCTCGATTTTTGGTCACAAATCGTGGGATCGCTTATGTACTATTATGTAAAGAAACTAGAATGAGTGTTGATTAATAATGTATGACTCTTGAAACAGTGATACTGGTCTCCGATATGGCGGCATGGGGTGGACCTAAAGGGTTAGCATATTTAAGTCAATTACGGAGTCCAAGATGAGTGAAGTAAAACGTGGAGATCTAAACGTGTATATTGAATCTCACGTGTGTGAAATATATACATTGGATAAGTTCTATTGGACTATGCATGGTTGGGCTCCCACATTGAGCCTTTACCTAAGCAATATTGAGGCTATTCGGGTATTTGCAGGGTATACCCAGGGACGCTACAACATCTGCTCTTGCCAGTGTCCTTAACACTCAATTGCTCCAGTTCCCAAGGGTCATAATGAGGACACATCTGAAAATATGTTTAAGATACAAAGCAATAAAGACACGAGTTCCCAAAAAATTGAAGCGTTTATTTTCGTAATTCTAGGATATATGAAAGAATGGTAGACCTTCAAGGCTAATATGACAAACCCTTGCTCTGCTAAGTAGAAACAAGGGCTTGGGGGCAACTGTTCTGGGGAGCCCATATTGATTCCTGACGACCATTCTTAAGGAGCCATAGTCCTTCCAGAACCTTCTTAGCACACCAGAACTATCCTTGAAGAGAAAATAGAGGATCTAGTCTCCTGATGAGTCTAACGACTCTCTGCATTCCACTCCTAACAAATAACAAGTTTGTTACTTCATCTACTTTATATATCCTGAACGCGCCAATCCAAGTAATATATTTCAAATTCAATTTCAATTCACTCTTCTTTCTCATATATTGATTTGAGTGTTGAAGCGCTAACCTTGCAGGTCACCCCCCATCTCCGACGCACCAGAAGCTCAAATTCACCATTATCTCCGATTGTCACTCAATTTCTGGTTCCAATACGAACAATTATCAAATTAATTCAATCAAATTTATGTTTATATTCAACAAACTCGGCTCACAAAAGATGTCTATTTTGCCCATACTTTTTCGTAGAACAAACCAAGATTTTTGACTCATACTGTCTAATGTGTCCTTTTCACCCTGTTAATTTTTTTTGCAAGCTTTTGCTGGTACAAACATTAACATAAACTTTTATATTTTTTTGCAAGCTTTTTTTGGTGCAAACATTAACATAATTTTTTGTATTTTTTTGCAAGCTTTTGCTGGGGCAAACATTAACATAAACTATTATATTTTTAAACTTTAGAAATGCAGTTCCTGCAAGTCCGCCTCGCCCTCATTTTTTTATGGGATAAATCAAAATTTTAAACCCGCATCTGCAACTATATTTTTCTACCCTAATTTTCACGCCTAATTACATTTAACATTAAAACTATGTTTGAATATTATAAAATGACGAGAGTGAAATGGAGCGGTGTTGAATGGAGTGGAGCGGAATAAAGATACTATTCCATTGTTTGAAAATAGGAGGAAGAAAAATGTGAGATATTGGATCGAACTCTAGTATGGACGAAGGGTAGCTTCTTGGTTCGACAGGGTTAAGCATGAAGTCGAAGGTTGTTCACATGCTTGTGTCGAAGATGCTAAGGTTGTTAGCATGTTAAATTAGGTTTTAGTGTTTAAACCCTAATTTGTTAAGTTAGCTTGTTTATTAATTTGGCTTGTGTAATGAGCCTTATGGAAAAAGCCCATTAGTTAGTATGTTAGGTTTTATTATAAATAGCATACTAGTCTCTCATCATTGCTAAGTTGCAAATCCTAATTTAGGGTGAGAGAGGTTATTTGTTATTCTTGTAAACTTGTAATCTTGTTCTAAGAGAAAGTGAAAGAATAGCAGTTATAACCAATTATTGTGTTCCTCTTCTTCCTTGTCCTTTATTCTTCCTTGTTTTATACTTTGTTCTTGGCATTGAATTCACAACAAATTGGTGCGGTGAGCGTGGAGAAGATGCCTTCAACAAAGTATGAGATTGAAAAGTTCACCGGAGTGAATGATTTCGGTCTGTGGCGCTTGAAGATGAAAGCCCTACTGGTTCAGCAGGGTTGTTTGGAAGCGTTGAAGGGAGAGGCAGCCATGAATGCAGAATTGACGGCAGCAGAGAAGACGAATATGATCGAGAAAGCACACAACGCAATTTTGTTGAGCCTTGGTGATAAGGTTCTCCGGCAGGTATCAAAGGAGACGACGGCATCAGGGTTATGGGTGAAACTTGAAAGTTTGTATATGACCAAATCGCTAGTAAATCGACTCTACCTGAAGCAAGCTTTGTATTCATTCAAGATGATTGGAGACAAAGTATTGACTGAGCAGTTGGATATGTTCAACAAGCTGATTCTTGATCTTGAAAATATTGATGTGAAGATCGATGATGAAGATCAAGCGCTGTTACTATTGTGTTCTTTGCCTCGATCACATGCTCACTTCAAAGAAACTCTCTTGTATGGAAGGGAGTCCCTGACGTTTGAAGAAGTTGAATCAACCTTGTACTCTAAGGACTTGAATGAACGAAAGGAGCATAAACCTTCGACTGTTGGCGAAGGTTTGGCCGTTAAAGGAAAACTCTTATGAAAGGATGGTAAGTTCGACAAGAAGAAAGGCAAAGGCCAGTCCAAGTCTTACAGTGGCGAAGCATCTGGCATTCGATGCTACCATTGTAAGAAGGAGGGTCACACAAGAAAGGTGTGCCCTGAACGCCTGAAATATCATGGAGGTAAGGATAATGGCAACGCTGCCATTGTTCAAGATGATTTCGAATCATCTGATGTTCTTGTGGTTTCAAGCAGTGACTCTAAGAAGGAGTGGATTATGGATTCAGGTTGCACTTGGCACATGACTCCAAACAAAGACTTGTTCGAGGAATTATGTGATCAAGATGGTGGATCAGTATTGCTGGGAAACAACAAGGCTTGCAAGATTGCAGGTGTTGGATCTGTGAGATTCAAGCTCCATGATGAGTCAATAAGGTTGTTGACTGAAGTCAGGTATGTTCCTAATTTGAAGAGAAATCTGCTTTCTCTTGGTGAATTCGACAAGAAAGGATATGTTTTCCAAGGAGAGAAAAGTATCCTAAGAGTCATGAAGGGTTCGAAGGAAGTCTTGAGAGGCGTGAAGAAACAAGGCTTGTATACCCTTGAGGCTGAAGTTGTAAGTGGTTCGACAAATGTTGCATCCACGAAACCTTTGTCGAAAACAGAAATCTGGCACATGAGATTGGGCCATGTCAGTGAAAGGGGTCTGGTCGAATTAGGGAAACAAAATCTGCTTGGTGGAGACAAAGTCGAAAAGCTGAAGTTTTGTGAACCCTGTGTACTTGGAAAATCTTGCAGAGTGAAGTTCAACAAAGGCAAACAAAGAACACATGGATCCCTTGATTACATCCATGCTGATCTTTGGGGGCCTGCAAGGTGTCCATCACATTCAGGAGCAAGGTATTTTCTATCCATAGTAGATGATTATTCCAGAAAATTATGGGTATTTATCCAGAAGACTAAGGATGAAACTTTTGAGAATTTCAAAAGTTGGAAGACTCTGGTTGAAAATCAGATTGGCAGAAAGGTCAAGAGGTTGAGAACCGACAATAGCCTTGAATTTTGCAATGAGGCATTCGACAGTTTTTGTGCTGCCTCTGGTATTGCAAGGCATAGAACTACTACAGGTACTCCATAACAAAATGGTTTGGCTGAAAGGTTTAATCGAACTATTTTGGAGAGAGTCAGATGCATGTTGATTAGTGCGGGGTTAACGAAGGTGTTCTGGGCTGAGGCTGTTTCGACAGCAACATATCTAATAAACAGATGTCCTTCGACAGCGTTAGATATGAAGACACCTGAAGAAGTTTGGTCGGGACATCCACCAGATCTCGACAAACTGAGAGTATTTGGCTGCGTAGCCTATGCTCACATTAGGCAAGACAAGGTCGAACCTAGAGCTCTGAAATGCATGTTCATGGGATACCCAGAAGGAGTCAAAGCTTATAGGCTATGGTGCCTAGAGCCAGGTCACATGAGGTGTATCACCAGTCGAGATGTTGTTTTCAATGAAGCTGAAATGGCTTTTAAGAAAATTGATGATGTTGGTCGAAGTACAGAAACATCTGACGAAGAGCTGGAACAGGTAGAGATTCCTGTTGAGGTGGAGCATGTTGATGCTGAATTGCATATCCCCGATGAAGTCGAAGAAGAAGCAGAAGATGCCGAGGAAGTTGAGGAAACTGACGATGACTACCTATTGTCGAGAGATAGGTCGAGAAGAGTCATAAAGGCACCTCAGAGGCTTGGGTATGCAGATCTTATAGCTTATGCCTTAATCTCTGCAAGTAAGGTTCTAGACGAAGAACCTAGAGACTACAAGGAAGTTATGAGGAGTCGAAATAAGACTGAATGGCTGAAGGCCATGGATGATGAGATGAAATCTCTTCATGATAATCATACTTGGGAACTGATCAAGAAACCTGTTGGGGCAAGGTTAGTCAGCTGTAAATGGATTTTCAAAGTTAAGGAAGGAATTGAAGGGGTGACGTCGAAAAGATACAAGGCAAGGTTAGTTGCAAGGGGTTTCACTCAGAAAGAAGGTGTCGACTTCAATGATGTGTTTTCTCCTGTTGTGAAGCATAGGTCCATTCGAATGTTACTTGCCATGGTAGCACAGTTTGATCTTGAATTGAAACAGATGGATGTGAAGACTGCGTTCTTGTATGGTAATCTAGATGAAATGATCCTGATGAGGCAACCTGAAGGATATGTCGAAAAGGGGAAGGAAGATTATGTGTGCAAGTTAGAGAGATCTTTGTATGGGCTGAAACAATCTCCTCGACAGTGGAATAGGAGATTCGATAAGTTCATGGCACGCATAAGTTTCATTAGAAGTCAGTTCGACCACTGCATTTACTTCAGATTTCGACCTGGTAATTCATTTGTTATTTTGTTGCTTTATGTGGATGATATTCTCATAGCAAGCAACAATGTTGAAGATGTGACGAGGGTGAAGGCTGAACTCAATAAGGAGTTCGATATGAAGGATCTGGAAGCTGCTTCCAGAATTCTTGGAATTGACATTCAAAGAGATAGAAAGAAGTCTAAGTTATGTTTATCTTAAGAGGCATACCTACGGAAGATTCTTGAAAAGTTTGGTATGTCGAATTCGAAGCCAGTTGTGACTCCAACAAATCCTCAATTCAAGCTGAGTATTGATCAGTGTCCCAGTACTGATGTGGAAAGAGCCTATATGAATAGCATCCCATATGCTAATATAATTGGTTCTTTGATGTATGCTATGGTCTGTACTAGACCCGACATAGCATACGCAGTAAGTCTTGTAAGCAGGTACATGGCGAATCCTGGAAAGGCTCACTGGCAAGCATTGAAGTGGATTTTAAGGTACATAAATGGGTCTATGAAAAGAGTCCTAATTTATGGTGGAGCCTTGGGTGAAGATGGTAAAGCAGCAATTGGAGGATATGTCGACTCTGATTATGCAGGTTGCATGGATTCCAGAAAATCTATTTCTGGATATGTTTTCACTATGTTTGGCACAGCAATTAGTTGGAAAGCAACACTTCAAAAGGTTGTTGCTCTATCAACCACTGAAGCGGAGTATATTGCATTAACTGAAGCTGTGAAAGAAGCATTGTGGCTTGAAGGTTTTGCGAAGGAGCTGAAACTTCAAGGTCGAGGTATCACTATTAAATGCAATAGTCAAAGTGCAATACACATGTCGAAGAATTCAACCTATCATGAGCGAACTAAGCACATTGATGTGAGGCTGCATTTCGTCAGAGGAGTAATCGAGCGTGGAGAAGTCCAAGTGTTGAAGGTTTCGACTGAAGACAATGCTGCTGATATGATCACCAAGACATTACCGAGTTGCAAGTTTTTCCACTGTATGTAGTTGCTAAAGCTGCATGAAGAAAGCTAGTTTGTTCCCTTGATGTTGTAGAGTTAAATCCAAGGTGGAGATTTGTGAGATATTGGATCGAACTCTAGTATGGCCGAAGGGTAGCTTCTTGGTTCGACAGGGTTAAGCATGAAGTCGAAGGTTATTCACATGCTTGTGTCGAAGATGCTAGGGTTGTTAGCATGTTAAATTAGGTTTTAGTGTTTAAACCCTAATTTGTTAAGTTGGCTTGTTTATTAAGTTGGCTTGTGTAATGGGCCTTGTGGAAAAAGCCCATTAGTTAGTATGTTAGGTTTTATTATAAATAGCATACTAGTCTCTCATCATTGCTAAGTTGCAAATCCTAATTTAGGGTGAGAGAGGTTATTTGTTATTCTTGTAAACTTGTAATCTTGTTCTAAGAGAAAGTGAAAGAATAGCAGTTATAACCAATTATTGTGTTCCTCTTCTTCCTTGTCCTTTATTCTTCCTTGTTTTATACTTTGTTATTGGCATTGAATTCACAAAAAAAAAAAAAAAGGCTTAAATGCACTTTTGACCCCCTATTTTCATTTTAATGAACTTTTGATCCCCCATTTTCAAAATTCCTTATTTTGATCCCCAAACATTCAGTTTTTTGGCAAATTTAGAGCCCCTCTCCAAAAATGCATATGTGGCTGTGGGAATTGCTGAGTTGGCTAAAATTACTTATGCCACGTAATTACATTTATTTAATTTATAATTTTAAATAACTGAAAAGCCATGAGCCGATCCATACGTGTTTTGTATCGACTCATACAGCTTCTGCTTCTCTGTTTTTCAATTCAAACTCAACATGTATCAGACCATAGCCTTTATGCATCGAACCAAAATAACATGAGCCAATACATACGATACATGGATCGAACCATAATTGTTATGCAATTCTGTTTTGCATCTTTACTTAGTATGAATCGGACCATAGCCTTTATGCATCGAACCATAAGTGTATGGTTCGAACCATACGACGTTTGCATCGACTCATATAAGTTGAGAAGCTACTGGTTTGTGATTTATCACAGTATGTATCGACTCATGAAGTCATGAGACAACTCATAAAGGCTCATGAATTGACACATAGGCATTAAGTGTCG